>NC_079211.1:16742903-16800403 GCF_029633865.1 Lampris incognitus
TCCCACCTGTTTTCCCCTCTTTCTTTCTTTCAGGTTCTCACACACACCTCTCTTTCCTTCCTGCATGCCGCCTGCTCACCCGTATCCTAGCAACCGCCTCTCCTTTGGCTCTGGCGCTCCATGCAGAGCAAGCAAACAAGACGCTGGGGGAATGAGGAACAAGTACCCTCGTTTATCCTCCTCTCTCCATCCGTTCAGTCATTCCTTCACACATAAAGAGGAGGCCATACTCTGCTGGAGCCGGGAGCTAAATGTGTTAGCAAAACATGGCTGTCTGTCCTCACACACATGCCCGTCTGCGCCGACGCCACGGGGAGCACAACACTTAACCGTGCACACACGCAGACGTACAAATCCATTATCCTTGTACATCTCCTTGTATGTTTGTTTACGTGTGTGTGTGTGTGTGTGTGTGTGTGTGTGTGTGTGTGTGAGAGTATGTGTGTGTTTATCTCTTCCCTGTGGCTCCATATTCCCAGAAGGATACAGGGGACGGGTTCCAAAGGGATAACATCTACCACGCTCCTGTGGCGTGCTGAGTCCTGCCTTTTGAGGAGGTTTCCTGTTTGCATTTGTGTGTGTGCGTGTGTGTAACGCAATTGTGTGCCCGCGAGAGTATGGGTCAGTTTTCGAGACTTCCTTTATGGTCTTATGGGGACGGAAAGACACACACACACACACACACACACACACACACACACACTGACACAGCCAAGCAGAGACTGGGGCGTCCGGGTGGCGTGGTGGTCTATTCCGTTGCCTACCAACACGGGGATCAAATCCCCGCGTCTCCTCGGGCTCGGCTGGGCGTCCCTACAGACACAATTGGCTGTGTCCGCGGCTGGGAAGCCGGACGTGAGCATGTGTGTCCTGGTCGCTGCGCTAGTGCCTCCTCTGGTCGGTCGGGGCGCCTGTTCAGGGGGGAAGGGAAACTGGGGGGAACAGCGTGATCCTCCCACGCGCTACATCCCCCTGGTGAAACTCCTCACTTTCAGGTGAAAAGAAGCGGCCGGCGACTCCACATGTGTCGGAGGAGGCACGTGGTAGTCTGCAGCCCTCCCCGGATTGGCAGGGGTGGGGGTGGGGGTGGAGCAGCGACCGGGATGGCTCGGAAAATAGGATAACTTGGCCAAGCACAATTGGGGAGAGAAAGGGGGCGGGGGGGGGGGGGGATAAGCAGACACTCGTGCATTTGCACACAAAAAAAACCCGCACAGACAGACCAACACAGAGGAGCAGACGAGCACGTGCAGGGGAAAGTGCTGTTGAGGCACATGTGTCCTGATTTAATTTATGGCCGAACCTCCGGCGTGGACGCCCCAGAGGGGTCCTCTTCACGCTACATGGCTCTGGGTGCACCTCCACCCCCCGCCCACCATCCAACCACCCACACACACACAAGCAAAAAAAAAAAATAGAAGTGCTGGAAGACCCCCCCCCCCATGAGCAGTGAATTTCTCCATCTGAAACTTGATGCACGGTTGACGCTGCAAAAAGCAGGTAAGCGCGAGGGTTTCAGGCTTGGCGGCGCTGCTACAACTCTGTCCAGCACAGACAAAACACTGCGGCAAAGCACTCCCTGACTGCAGCGACCCAAAAAAAAAGAAAAGAAAAGAAGAAAGCCCTACATAGTCAAACAAGTGAAAAAGGACCCAAATACTATCATTTTCTGCTCCAGCCAGCTCAGAAATCTTCAGCTGGGCCGGCCAATGAAGTTCGGCAGTAAGGCAGCAGAGTCTGAGCGTTGCAATGTGGGTCTTTAAATTTTAAGACAACAGTCACGGGAAAGAAGTGGGACTAAATGAACTACATAAAAGAATAAAAAATAAATAAAACACAGTAAGAGAATAAACATTTGTTCATTTCTTGAAAATGTCCCTCTCCCAAGTAATTTTCCAGTCATCACCACAGGAAACCAAATCCACGAACATCTGTTAACACGTCGTAATGTGCTGGGACGCAGGCTGACTCTTCATTCTCGGCTGTCACAAGCATGCAAACACCTCGAGCCGACGTCGGCGTGGGACAGACATGCGACATGTGTAGAAGGCTCGCAGCACGCCGTGAAATACCTGGATGGCCTACTATTACTATTATTATTATTATCATTATTGTTATTATTATTGTTATTATTATTATTGCTGTTACTGTTATTATTATTGTTATTATTATTATTATAATACAAACTTCCTTTAACTTCATGCCGTAATAACCGGACACATTCCTTGAGTCTAGGGTTAGAATGAGGTAGAAGTCTATTTGATGGATACTGATGGATAGTGCCTTTCTTAGGATATGAGATGTTCCAAGTAGTGTGATCTTCTGTAGTTCTTGTATTCTGATGTGACCCAGGATCCGCTGGGTGTATTTCTCCATCCCTTTTTTACAAGTCCCAGGGCTCCTATCACTACAGGTATTGTTGTGGTTTTCATTCCCCAAATTCGTTCAATCTCCATTTCAAGGTCTTTATATTTTGACATTATTATTATCCTGTGGCGTTATTATTATTATTATTCCACTTCACTTGTCATTTACAAGTGTAATCTGGCCGAGACAGCTGCGTAATAAGCTGCATATCGACAACAAAGTCAATTAAAGTTTCACGTTAAACAAGACATCAGCACATTTACAAAATACAACGGCATTACAACTACTACTACTTTCGGCTGCTCCTGTTAGGGGTCGCCACAGCAGATCATCCATTTCCATCTCTTCCTGTCCTCTGCATCTTCCTCTGTCACACCAGCCACCTGCATGTCCTCTGTCACCACATCCATAAACCTCCTCTTTGGCCTTCCTCTTCTCCTCTTCCCTGGCAGTTCCATATTCAGCATCCTTCTCCCAATATACCCAGCATCTCTCCTCCACACATGTCCAAACCATCTCAATCTTGCCGCTCTTGCTTTGTCTCCAAACTGTCCAACCTGAGCGGTCCCTCTAATATAATCGTTCCTAATCCTGTCCTTCTTCATCACGCCCAATGAAAATTTTAGCATCTTCAACTCTGTCACCTCCAGCTCCACCTCCTGTCTTTTCATCAGTGCCACTGTCTCCAGACCATATAACATAGCTGGTCTCACTCCCATCTTGTAAACCTTCCCTTTAAGTCTCGCTGGTACCCTTCAGTAGTTCCGACTCTCCCCTCCACACTCCTACCCTTCCTCCTCTCCCGCTGCCTCTGGACATGCCCTCCCCCTCTCCTTCTCCTTCGCCCAACAGTAGCATAGTTTCCACCGGCACCCTGCGGGCCAACAGTACCGGTGGTGGTCGTTGGTAACCCGGGCCTCGATCGATCCGGTATGGAAATCTGGCTTATGATCCGCATATTTGATTTGACGATGATTTTACGCTGGATGCCCTTCCCGACGCAACTCCCCCCCCCCCCGTTTATCCGGGCTTGGGACCGGCACTGAGAATGCACTGGCTTGTGCGTCCTCAGTTCAAAAAGTACAATGGCATTAAAACACTGATGAATAACACGAGGAGTGCATGCTATCGCTTGCATGAGTGCACAGAATGTGGGAGGTGTGTGGCGTTGCAGGCTATAGATGGTCCCTCTGGTTACTCCATATGTGGCTGTCCAGCACAGTGTGACCGTGTAAAGCTCAGGAGAGGACGGATCTGTCTGAGTCCCCTAGGCAAGAGGCCTTGATCCGCTCTGTAGGACACACACCACTCTCAAGGGCACATAGGGATACAGCTGGCATGAAAATGGGCACGCGTGCGCACGCCCACACACACACACACACACACACACATACACACACACACACACACACACACACACAACAAGCACATATATGACAGGTAGGTGGATAGAAGATATATATATTATGTATATATATATATATATATTATATAATGTAAAATTGTATTAATAATGTATGTAGGTGACGAGGGGGGTTGTTTTTTTTCTGCTGATTCTAGCATTTTCCAAGATCCTCCCATCTGTTGACTCTTGTCTCCAGGGTAATAAGGGCCAATAAAAGAGCTCTCTGACACATCTGCCTCCTCATAAGACTACTAACACAGTCACACAATCGGAAAAAAGGGCTGAGAAAATAACACAAGTGCTCAAAGAGTAAGGCGGACCCCCCCCCCCAAACACACACCCACACACACACACACACACATGCACACAAACAGGTTACAAACTCAAGACAGACACCAACAGATATTTACACATGTAGACACAGAAACAATAACACAATCATATACACACACAAAAAAAATGCACAAACGGAGACAATCTCACAACTATGTAGTGTTTCTCCTTTTATCTCATATGTATCCTCACACACACACACACACACACACACACACACACACACACACACACACACACACACACACACACACACACACACACACACACACACACACACACCTCAGCATGCACCCACTTGAGGCAAAGAGGGAATAAAAATCAATGTAGGTCCAAACCCGCCCAAACACAGCACTGTCCTCTCCCACCCACAGACACAACAGTCGTCAGAATATCTCCTCCCTTCCTTCTTTATTTTGCTTTTCACCATCCTCATTTCCTCAGGTGCTCGCTAAGTGCTCTCCTCCGAGTACCTGCCATTACGTTGACTCTGTCTGTCATGTGCTGGCTTCAGATCAGTGAAAGCTCCCCCGCTCCCCCGCTGGGTCTGTGTCTTAACTGATCCTCGCTCAGGGACACAGCCTCGGCGTCCTGCGGAGTACGTATCTCCCAGTCTGTCTTCCTGTCTATTTACTGAGACTGAGTGGACCCCGGTGCCCCTGCTGAGTCTGATATTGATGGTGCACCACCAGACCGCGCTGGAGAAGCTTATGCCTCAATAGTCAGCTATATATTATGATGCCTCAAGCCCAACAGATACGGGTGGTCTTCTAGGATGAACCCGAATAACCCCTCGATTTTATATATTTTAAGTCACCGGCAAGCACATGAATAACTCTTCAGTTGTTTTTGGGTCTGTGTGAGTTTGTTTATACAATGTTGTCATGAGCGTGTGAGCTCTCTTCTACATAAATGCACGGATGAGTGTTTGTGTGCCTGCCTGATGCACAATGCTTGAACTGCTAAGGAACGTTGACCCCCCCCCCCCCCACAAGCTTCTGGGTGAGCGGCTGACAGCAGTAAGATAAATTTAACTAAAAAGAAAACTAACATTAAAGTTGCAGTGTGGACGATTTACCTTCTCTGATAGATTACACCTTTTTGGGGGGGGGGATCCCCCCCTCCGGCTTTTTTTTCTCCCCAATTGTATCCAGCCAAATACCCCACTCTTCCGAGCCGTCCCGGTCACGGCTCCACCCCCTCTGTGGATCCCAGGGAGGGCTGCAGACTACCACATGTCTCCTCCGATACATGTGGAGCCGCCAGCCGCTTCTTTTCACCTGACAGTGAGGAGTTTCACCAGGGGGACGTAGCACGTAGGAGGATCACACTATTCCCCCCCAGTTCCCCCTCCTCCCCCCACCGAACAGGCACCCCAACCGACCAGAGGAGGCGCTAGTGCAGTGACCAGGACACACACCCACATCCGGCTTCCCACCCACAGACGTGGCTAGTTGTGTCTGTAGGGACGCCCGACCAAGCCGGACGTAACATGGGGATTTGCACTGGCGATCCCCGTGTTGGTAGGCAACGGAATAGACTGCTACCTGGATGCCCGCTAGTTGACTATCTTTGATGCTTCTCTCTGGTTGGTCCATCTGAGAGGAAGTCTGCCTTATCCTCTCTGGTGGGCCAATCACTGCTCGCTAGCTAAATAAACGTCTGTCACTTTCTCGTGTTACTATACTGTCTTTGTCACGGCAAGCAGAGCTTCTCTGGTTGGTCCCCAGAAGAGAAAGTTCGGCCTGTCCTCTCTTGTGGACCAGCCATTGCTGACTGAAGTAAAATGTGTCACTGCTTTTGCACAGCTTTGGATTTTTTTTTCCTCCGGAAATGTCGCTACAGACAGCCCGCTTTGTATTTGTGAGGGCTGTCACCAGTGATTGACAGGCGCCATCATCATTATTTTACCTCCTTTGACAAAAGATTGTCACTTAAAAAACAAAACAAAAACAAAAACAATAAAAAAATCTGTTCATTCTGCACCCTCACTTGTGTTTCCATGATGGTTTGTGGAATCGGTTGACTTGTTTGGTTTGGTCCCCACCTACCTATGAAGTAGGACAGAAGAACAGCCAGCAGGGCTGCAGCGGTGATGGCTGTCACTGCGGCACATTTCCAGCTGCAGTACTTGGACGGCTTCTTGAGCTTGAAGGCTGAGCGGGAGAAGGTGTTTCTGGGGAGCAGGCGAGGGGGCGGTGAATACACCGTTCCAGAGGTGAGAGGGTATCCAGGAGAGGAGCTACTGAAGAGAGGGGTGGTCCCTGACGATGTCTTGAACAGGAAGTGCCTACAAAGAGAGCGAGAGAGAAGGAGGGAGGAAGTCATTCGAGAATGCTCAGACTCTTGGCATCAATTAAATGTCATGTGGACTGTGTGTGAACTGTTGTTGAAAAGTATTTCTAGTAACTGTGTGGGAAGGAGGGATATGCAGACACCAAAAAACACTCGAGTACAACACAAAAAATGACATGCCAGCACAGGGTCACATATGTGCATACCGCTTTTCAATTTTCTCACCAAAACCTTCCTGCCATATGGGCTTGCACACCCTTGAACTGATTGCGCTTCCAATTCGGAGCGTTCCACCCCGTGGTCTCTTTTCAACCTACACCTGCCCCCGTTTTCCTTCCGCTCCTTCACTCTGCCTCCATTCACCTCATTTAAAATGAGCCTCATCCCGCCCTGTTGGCCACACGAGATGAGTGCCACCCCCCCCTCCTCTGCTCCCTTCTCCAGCAGGGTCAGAGGTCAGGGAGAGGATAAGAGAGGGATTCGAACCATCATCTTCTGCACATACAACCCATTATCTGGAGCCGGCGCTGCACCTGCTCACCCAGCTCCTCTCCCTTTCCACTGTCTCTCCTTCCCCCTCCTCCCGATTCCCCAGCGTTATCATTTTCCTCCACTCCGTGCCGCTCTTCCCCATCACACCCCACTTTGCTCCTCTTCTACGATCCCTCCTCTCGGAGCTCAGGCCTTCCGTAACACCCTCCCTGAAGTGCAGCCCTCTTTTCCCTGTTTGTTATCTTTTCTGCCATTACCATCCAGGTCAGAATTATTCCTCTCTTCCGACTGAAAGGGAGCAATGTACGCAAAACAAAACAAATCAGAAGATGGCCAAATAAAAGCCATTGCTCTTCCAAAAAAACCACACACAAACAAATAAAAAAGCACAAAATCTTTTAAAGGGAAAGCTGTCAGTTTTAAACCTTGTCTACACCTGCAATAGGGATACACCTGCAGGTGTCCCTGATCATTTCTGTATCCCTGGGGCAGCAGCGCAACCAAGGTTGTTTCTGTCTGCCAAGTGGTACATCGTGACGTCTGTTGGCAGATGGAAAAGCTCAGCCTAGCAGGGTCGAATCTGCTCTGAAAAACACCTCCTTATTCTCTCGGCTACGCCGTGGTGGAAATGACGTCCCACAACATTAGCGCAGTCTTCATGGATGAAGATACAGAAGCATGCACACGCTGCATTCTGGTACGTGAAGGCACTGATGGAGAGGAGCTGTGGGCAGGAGAGCATTGATTTCTCCTTCATTGTCGCATGCAGCGAGGGTTTTATTGCTTTGTTCGAATACTTTTCCCATCACTGATTGCACGTGCACAAAACCATCTGTGAAACATTTTCTTAAAGGACAAAGTAGCAAAACTTGTCCCCTCAGACACGACAAACACACACACACACACACACACACACACACACACACACACACACACACACACATATATATATATATACATATATATATATAAAACTTTGTTAAAAGAAACACTCAACGGTAGGGAAAGTGCTTAACAAATAAGGAGCAAAATAATCCTGGATTATATATATTATATAACAACTAAATAAATATATAAATAACAAATAAATAAATAAGTGCGTATGTGTGTGATATAAATAAATAAATAAATGTTTTTATGTGTGTGTGTGTGTGCATATATATATATATATATATATATATATATATATATGTATGTGTGTGTGTGTGTGTGTGTGCATGCAGACACCTGAACAAATGTACACATTGAAAGTGCAGGGACTCCACTTAGACTCCAGTGGGACTGAACAAAAGCTTTTAAGTGAATGTGACTATCGGAGAGAGCAAGAGGTTATGACATCACCGCAAAGATAACTGGGGAGTGGGAGTTCCCATCTGCCTGCCTTTGGGTGTGTGTAGAGTTGTTTGCCTTGTGTGTGTGTGAGTGTGGGTGTGTGTGTAAGAGTGAGAGTGAGAGAGCAAGAAAGAGCGAGAGAGAGAGAAAGGGAGAGAGAGAGCGAGAGAGAGAGCAAGACAATTTGAGTTGTTAGCCATAAGAATGAGGACATTTTTTCAGGTTCTCACTTCTTCAAGTGGCCACTATAAGTTCAGGATTTGGGTTTGGAGTTTAGGTTAGAATTAGGACTAAGTTCAAGTTAGGGTAAAGGTTGAGGTTAGGCGTGTAGTTCTGATGGTTAGGGTTAGGGTTAGTCCAGGGAATGAAGGTAATCAGTGAAGGTTCCCACGTGTGTCTGTTTGTTTGTGTGTGTGTGTGTGTGTGTGTGTGTGTGTGTGTGTGTGTGTGTGTGTGTGACGCGTTCCTCCTTGACTAATCTCCCATTATTTTAATGTACATCTGGCGAGTCAGACCAGTAAATACCAGCGCTTGTCGTTGGGTCTATAAATACGGGCTCTCCCTCTTTCTCTGAATTTTTGGTCTTTTCACACACTTTACAACACCTAGCAGCACATATGTCTCTCCCTGTGTCTTTCACTGTCTCTCCTTCTGTGTTACTCTCTCTCTCTCTCTCTCTCTCTCTCTCTCTCTCTCTCTCTCTCTCTCTCTCTCTCTCTCTCTCTCTCTCTCCCCCTGCACTCTCACTTGTGCCCTCACCTCACACACACACACACACACACACACACACACACACACACACACACACTCTCACAAAACACTGATATTCTGGTGTTCACGTAACTACCACATCCTTCATTGTTTACCTTCTTTTTTTTTACTGATTAAAACGAGGGCAGCATGCACTTCACCACGCTCTCTTCAACTCATGTTGAGGCCTCGAAATACGAGTCACATGCGAATGTCTGCACACGTGTGTTTACTAGTCCATCAATAGTCTGCAGGGCAGGTAATGGGCTTCACGGCATGCAGATTTGGTCAGGGAGCACAGGTATGCTCTCCATCAATTATTCAAAACGCCCTGCACTCTCATCCTTTCTCTTTCTCGTCCCGTCCCCACCGACCGGTGGACTGGTGCTGAGCCGCATTGCTCCCATTAGTCCGCTGCCCTCCCCCACTTCTCTTACCTCATCCCTTTTACCCTTTTACCTGTAAGGTACAAAGTTTGACGGTAAAGAAGGTGTGGGACAATGGAGAAAAAGGGGGTGTGCAGTAGAGTAGGATATAGGGAGAGAGAAAGGGAGTCAGGGTACAAAAATACCCGATACCCTGTGCCAGAGCTGTCACTACCAATACATACACACTGGCAAACAAACATTTCACGGAGCACAAATAGATGGCGCACACACACACACACACACCTGCAAATATAACACATGCTGACCAACCTACACACACGCCCACCAAGGTCGACCATCACGTGCCTTTGATTCGACTCATTTTCACAGCGAGGCCATACGTTTGCTGTTGGTGTGACCGCTGGAAATTAATTACAATTAATTACGGTGGCCTGTGATGTGCGAGTGCAAGGGGAGGGCGTGCCGGTGAACCACATGCCTCCCGTTGGACGCAATGACAAAACGCATACAAAATGAATACACTGTGTTGCATTAAGCTCATTCGAGACTCTTGGCTTGTAGTCTGTGTGGTGGAGCTTTTCAGGGAGATCAATGTAGGATGGGAATACGTCTACGGGCCGTACTAATTATGAGTGGGGCTGGAAAGTGTCTGATGTGCTCTGGGGAGGTAATTGACATTGATTTATGTTGTGGACTGTGGAGGACTGTGGAGGGGGTTCTAACCATAGCAGGCAGCCGGCAATCACAACTCTGTATCATTAGGCCTGGAAGTGTGTGTGTGTGTGTGTGTGTGTGTGTGTGTGTGTGTGTGTGTGTGTGTGTGTGTGCGCGCGCGTGCGCGCACACACACACACACACACACACTGGGCGTGCATGCAAAGAAATTGTGGATATTTGACAGTGGTCCAACACAGAAACGTCACACATAATTAGAGAGACCCGACAGAAAGCGCCCCCACACCCCTACTGTTGCTTCACGCTGCCAACAGTCCCCCGGTCCAGCCATCACTAGCTCGCTGTCATACAGCCTGTCTTACATGTGTGACACATATACATACACACCCGAAGAACCCGCTCACGTACACACACCCACACAAATTGTATGAATAAATGTCGGCTTTCTTTCAAAGGATCGCCCTCGACGAGCTTCAAAACATTTAATTTGCCTCAACGTGGCAACGGGTGACATGGGAGACGAGAGGATAGCCAGAGGATAGAGGGAGGGTGGTATGGATTGAGAGAGACAGAGAGAGAGAGAGAGAGTGGGAGGATGCGTTTACGATGCGTTCCAACCCTGCTCCCCGCTGAGAGAGAGGAGGACCTGGACAATTAACCACAGAACAGAGAGCATGCTGGGTAATTAGCAGGAAGTCAAAGCTCATATTCCCCCCGAGCAAGTGAACATGCACTCTTACAACGTGCACAAACAGTCCCACACAACCACATACACTCAAGGCCACGTGCACACACTGACACAGTCCTCATTTTCTCAGATTTGACAAACATGTGGTTGCTTGGGATAGTGCTTGCAGAATCCTCGTCAGAGGTCAGAAACAATTAGTGGAGGTCCTCTCAGTGTCTAAGTGACGAAAAAGTGGTCAGAGCTCAGATTAAAATAAGAGCCCAGCAAAAGGTGGGTGCGAAACAACCATCATTAGAGATGTTCCTCTGCACATTAAGGATGTGCGATCCCAGCCTTGTGAGGACAGGAACACAGTATGAGTGCAGATGTTAATAGCTTTGCGGCAGTGTTACAAACAATTTGCTGAAATGGGAAACGCCACAGAAAGTGGCCGTGCAGTGGAATTCATGTTTCTTTATCAGGCATCCTTTTCTAGATACCGGCAGAGAACCTGGATATGAACTCGTATTTATACCTGGAACTGCATTTAAAAGTGCACCGGAGAGAAATTGACTCATCTCATTTCAAACGGAAGTATTTCCGCTTGTTTTGATAGAAATAACATTTGAAGACTGGATCTGAGATAACGTTCCTTGTTGAACTTTATGAGTTTATTCAGGCTTACATCGATTGCTTAGAGAATACACCGATCAGCCAAAACATTAAAACCACCTGCCTAATATTGTGTTGGTTCCCCTTGTGACACTAAAACAACTCTGACCCGTTGAGGTGACCCGTCGACATCTGAAGGTGTCCTCTGGTAAAACATCAGCAGCAGATCCTTTAAGTCTTGTAAGTCATGATGTGGGGCCTCCATGGATCAAACATGCTTTTCCAGCATATCCCACAGATGCTCAACCGGACTGAGATTTCGGGAATTTGGAGAGTAGGGCAACACCTTGAACTCTTTGTCATGTTCCTCAAACCATCTCTGAACCATTTTTGCAGTCTGGCAGGGTGCATTACCCTGCTGAAAGAGGCCACTGCCCTCAGGGAATACCGTTGCCATGAAGGGGTGTACCTGGTCTACAACATTGTTTAGGTAGGTGATGCGTGTCAAAGTAACATCCACATGAATGCCAGGACCCAAGGTTTCCCAGTAGAACATTGGCCAGAACATCACCACACTGCCTCCGCTGGCTTGCCTTCTTCCCATAGTGCATCCTGGTGCCATCTCTTCCCCAGGTAAATGACGCACACGCACCCGACAGCCCACATCATGTAAAAGAAAATGTGATTCATCAGATCAAACCACCTTCTTCCCCTGCTTCATGGTCCAGTTCTGATGCTCACGTGCCCATTGTAGGGCGCTTTTGGCGGTGGACAGGGATCATCATGGGGACTCTAACCGGTCTGCGGCTACGCAGCCCCATACGCAGCAGGGTGCGATGCCCTGTGTGTTCTGACACCTGTCTAACATAGCCAGCATTAACTTTTTCAGCTATCTGAGCTACAGTAATTCTGTGGGAACAGACCAGACGGGCTAGCCTCTGCTCCCCACATGCACCAATGAGCCTTGGGCGCCCATGACCCCGTCACCGGTTCACCGGTTGTCCTTCCTTGGACCACTTTTGGTAGGTACTGACCACTGCATACCGGGAACCACCCCACAAGACCTGCCGTTTCGGAGATGCTCTGACCCAGTCGTCTAGCCATCACAATTTGGTCCTTGTCAAAGTCGCTCAGATGCTTACGCTTACCCATTTTTCCTGCTTCCAACACATCAACTTCAAGAACGGACTGTTCACTCGCTGCCTAATACATCCCACCCCTTGAAAGGTGCCATTATAATGAGATAATCAGTGTTATTCACTTAACTGTCAGTGGTTTTAATGTTTTGGCTGATACGTGTGAGGGATAATCATACCGGGCCCATGAGTGAGGAGGGATTTAAGGCCCTGTTGGTTTATATTAACACATACACTTTCAGCAAAAATAAATGCCATTTATGGGTTTATCCAAAGCTCCTTACAGTGCCATGAGTGCATACAGTTGAAGAGTATGGCTCAAAACTGGGACACCCACCCATTGAAATGTTGCCGTCAAAGTGAATACGTTATCTTGGAAAATAAAAGTACAGCATAGATCTGTTGCAGTGCTTCTAAAAGAGAAGTCGACCATTTGAGTCTTTAAAGGTTGATAAGCAAACTGTCCTGAACACCTTTCATGGTTAAAATAAAGATGCAACTTAAACATACTGAATGATGAATGAAAGGTGTGTTTTTCTTCTTTCTTTCTTTTTAATACTTTATTTTTATTTTTTCCTCTTATCCCACCCGATCAACCCAATGGCATATGGCTGGAACTCTTGTCGAATAACTCCCCTGGCTCACGTTTCCACAGGAAGGAGATAGTCATAACACCAGCTTCCTTCAAACCTGTGTCGGCTGCTCTCGCTATTTTACACGCTGAAGCCTCGCATGGATTGCATTACCTTCAGGCCGCGAAGGAGACGTACGGAGAACACTTTCGGTTGCTTGGCTGCAGGCGCCCGAGTGGGCCAGAGGGGTCGCTGGAGAACGACGGGTCCCCGAACACTACACCGATCTACACCCGCTATCCCTCGGGTAAGCGTGGCCTAATGAATGCCTTACCCCGTGGACGCTCTGGCCGTGACCGGTTATGGCGGGTCTGGAATACGACCCTCCCAGCCACATGACAAGCGGACTGCAAGAATGGCGGTTTATTCCGTTCGGCCACCAGAGCGGCGTTTTTCTTAAACTGACAAATGGCATATCAGAACAGAACTCTGCATGACTTGCAGTGGAAAACAAACCTCCTGACCCTGTGATTCAACCCTGGGACCCAAACTGTTGACCTGATACCAGCTTGGCCTGAAGCTCATGTTTAGTTTCTTTTTTTAGGGGGGGGGGGGTCCCAAATTGTAACTGGTCAATTACCCCGCTCTCAGAGCCGTCCCGGTCGCTGCTCCACCCCCTCTGCTGATCCGCGGAGGGCTGCAGACTACCACATGCCTCCTCCGATACATGTGGAGTTACCGGCTGCTTCTTTTCACCTGACAGTGAGGAGTTTCACCAGGGGGACGTAACATGTGGGAGGATCACGCCATTCCCCCCAGTTCCCCCCCCCCCCGAACAGCCGCCCCGACCAACAGGAGGAGGCACTAGTGCAGCGACCAGGACACATACCCACATCCGGCTTCCCACCCACAGACACAGCCGATTGTGTCTGTAGGGACGTCCGACCAAGCCGGAGGTAACACGGGGATTTGAACTGGTGATCCCCGTGTTGGCAGGCAACAGAATAGACCACTACGCCACCCGGAAGCCCCAACCCATGTTTAGGTTTGATGAGTTCAGATTCTGGCAAAACAAATGTGGTTTTATACTCAACTGACTGCATTAAAATAAATATCTAAAAATGTACTTGTGGGTCCAGGCCTCTTAATGAGTAATTAAATGAAAATGAAGACCCGTTAAAACTTTCCGGCTCTTTTAAGAACCATTCTTTCATTTTCAAAAACAGATTTTGATGGGAGAACATTACGTGCCCTTTTAAAAAAGCCCCGGGTACTTAATAGTCGGACAATTGTTGGGGAAAGTGACGCAACGTAATGAATTGTTTAATCGCCTTCCACCCCTGCATTAGTGTGACAGGATTAATGGCAGTGCTTCAGGGCAGCTGGTGCTAAGAAAACACATTTTATATTTTAATCCAAATTCATACTGCTGAACTATCATTGAGAAGTCATTTCTCTCTCTCTTTTTTGTTTTGTTTCCGAGCACTTTTTGCCGAAGTGTTTCTCAGATCGTAATGACATGAGGATAATCTGGATATAAATGCAAGGTCACATGATATCCCCTGCTACCACTCACCGTGGTTATCCCATGGATAACTGGTAGAGCGGTGTTACGCAATCAGAGGGACATGTGTATGCAGTGTACTTTCCATCCCAAAACTAAAACAGATGATTCCTCCCTCCATTTTTTTCCCTCCCCAGTTGTACCTGTCCAATTACCCCCCTCTTCTGAGCCGTCCTGGTCACTGCTCCACCCCCTCTGCCGATCCGGGGAGGGCTGCAGACTACTATGTCTCCTCCGATATATGTGGAGTCGCCAGCCGCTTCTTTTCACCTGACCGTGAGGAGTTTCACCAGGGGGACGTAGCACATGGGACGATCACACTATCCCCCCTCCCGAACAGGCACCCCGACCGATCAGTGGAGGCACTAGTGCAGCGACCAGGACACATACCCACATCCGGCTTCCCGCCCGCAGACATGGCCAATTGTGTGTGTAGGGATGCCCGACCAAGACCAAGCTGGGGGGTAATGCGGGGATTCAAACCGGCGATCCCTGTGTTGGTAGGCAACAGAGTAGACTGCTATGCTACCCGGACGCCCACTAAAACAAATGATTCAACAGACTATTCCATCTCTGTCTGCTTAAAGGTTTGTTAATCAGTTAAATCGGGTGGTGTAGCATGGCACCCCTTTTCCCCTACCTTTGACAACCCCCCCCCCACCCACACACACTTCGCCTATCTATATCTCCACTGCGGAGACAATGCAGCTGCTCTAAATGTCAGCAGTGCTGTAACCACAGGTAGCATCTCCAGATCCATCTCCACAGTCATGCATTTGAAAGTAACCCGGCACCCCACCCACCCACCCAAACTCAGAAACACCTTCTCCACTAGGATAAATTGAGATGGCGCAACCCCTCTCAGTGATCTTATTTCTCCCCCAGAGTGGACTGATGCAGAACGGTGGCTGTGAGGGAATGTCCTCAGATGAAAGGGAGATTGAAAGTGGCATCAGCTGGCCAAGAGGCTCGATGGGACCGATTGGAAATCAGATTCTTTCCCTGGAAACCTGCACCACTCAAACACATGCACACACTTTGTGCGAGCACGCACGCACGCACGCACGCACGCACGCACGCACGCACGCACACACACACACACACACACACACACACACACACAAACAAACACACAACATACACATGTGCGCATACACAAACACACACGAAGAATGGCACTGGCCATCTTTGGTCATTTACCTCACAGGGCAAATGTATCCCTGTTCTACTGTTCCCAATCTTTCCCTCCTTGCCTTTCTAGCCACTTCTCCCTCTCGCACTCCACAAAACAATCTCCTTCAATCACCGCCTCTCTCCATTTCTCTGTCTCTCTACCTCTTTATCTCTCCCTTCTCTCCTGTAAGCCATTCCTTTCCATTTTCTTCTCTCACTCCCGTAACTTGCGTTTCACTGCTATATTCTCTCCCTCCCTCCCCTCCCCCCCCCTCTCTCTCTCTCTCTCTCTCTCTCTCTCTCTCTCGCTGTCATTCTCTGCCAGTCATCTTAGCCCTAGGGTATTCTTAGGTGATCAATCTTCATGCTCTCAGCACTGTCACACCCTCAGACCAAGCCAAAACAGACAGTCGTGCACACATAAGCGCACACACACCAACTCAAAGACCAAGCCAAATCACAGACACCCACCCACACCAGCTCACAGACACAAACGCAAACACACAAAAGTGGATACAACCCCCCTCCGTATATTTACCATAATGAGTGGACAACAAATGCCAGCATTTACATATAATTACAGTGGGAGCAGTCACCAACAAATACAGCAAAGATGAACGTTAGGGCGTGCGTACACACACATACACACAATTACACGCAAATATACACACATGCGCACACACACACACACACACACACACACACACACACACGTACATGTTTGTGCTCAGCATATCCTAGCCTCTGGTTTTAATGAGCTGGAGGATGGTTCCTGGCAGCAAAGGGATGGTGTGAATCTCTGGCACTGTCTGACTGGCTCTGACCCAGTCACTAGCTCCAAGAGGTCCAGCCAGGCCACCTAGCCACTGCCATCACCATGCCTGGAGAGGAGGGCCCGTTCTGGGCTAGAGGCTGGAGCTGGAAACTCTATTGCCCTGGACACCATTCACCAAGATAGGCGCTGAGCCATGCCCAACCCCACCACCTGACCATGACCAAAAACTGGCATGACAGAGGATCAGCAGCATGCATGTGTGTGTGTCTGCATGTGCATTCTCATGTATGTCTATGTGTGTCAGATGACAGTACATCCCCATCTGCAGTAGATAATCTAGGACTTTGCTGAACCTCACCGAAGCTTTTGACAACAGTTACTACTGTCAATAATCACAACAATGTTTACATTTATCACAATGATCTCCCTGCAGTTTGCTTTATAACTGGCAGTGTGTGAATGCTGCCATGACAACAGGTAAATACGCAGTTATGTCTGGAAATAACCCCTATCTACAGCTGCAGTTATCTTCCTCTTCAGCACCACATGGCTTTCTGTCGGCCATCATGCACACCAATGTAATGCATCAGCACAGGCTGAGCATGGACCTAAGATCAGTGGAGCTGAATTAAACATGACCAGGCCTCATAAATACTGCATGGGGCTGGCACTCCTGGGAGCTGATCCAGGGCCAGTGGGGTTGGAAGCCCCAGCGCCCAGCAGGAGAAACACAACAACAGCACTGAGAGTAGACACACAATGTTACACCGATGCTGCAAACCCACCAATGCCCAGGATGCATATGCGAATGTGAGAGTCTGTAGGTTAGCCAGCATGTAAGTGTAGGGTTTCTCACTCTCTGTCGGCCTCATCAATAGTAATACCCTGCATGAATGCTCTCTTTGCCCTGAATGTGATTTCTCTGTGTACAGAAAGGGTACATGGAACATTGTTTTTCACACATCCACATTTCTTGCTCCCTCATGTTCAGTTGCACAGATAACAGTTTCAACGTGAGGAAGACTTCTGTGTGTGTGTCACAGGGTTCAGGTACTGTAAATTATGCATTTGAGCAGGGGGTGTTGTGGGCCAGTGGTCAAAAGCAATTTCCGCTTCGTAAAGGATGACTTAGAATGATGTATAGGAGATGATGTGCCTGCTGATGTGCTAAAGTACGCACAGGGCAACCTTATTCTGTAGCATTATAACTCCCAACAATATATAATGCAATGGATTAAATACATTTATAAAGCTCTAATTGCTTGTCTCACTTAGGTTATTATTTTAGTAATAAATGAGTAGTCTCAATAGAAAAATCACAGCTGCGATTGAAAATGTGTTGAAAATTCAACACATTATCCATCCATCCATTATCCAAGCTGCTTATTCGAATTCCAGTCGCGGGATGCTGGAGCCTATCCCAGCAGTCATTGGGCGGCAGGCTGGGAGACACCCTGGACAGGCCGCCAGGCCATCACAGGGCCAATACATTCGCACCTAGGGACAATTTAGTATGTCCGATTCACCTGACCTACATGTCTTTGGACTGTGGGAGGAAACCCACGCAGACACGGGGAGAACATGCAAACTCCACACAGAGGACGACCTGGGATGACCCACCAAGGTTGGACTACCCCGGGGTTCGAACCCAGGACCTTCTTGCTGTGAGGCGACTGCGCTAACCACTGTGCCACTGTGCCACCGTGCCGCCACACCATGTCAACACATTATTTGTGCTGTAATTCCTGACGCTATAATGATGAATTAGAAGATTGTCAGCAATGGCTGCCACATATCACATTTGAGTGTTATAGTGTCTGAGTATTTGTTTCAGTGCTTAGGAGGCTTAGCTTATTCTACCACTGCACACACTGTAAGTCACTCTGAAAAAGAGGTCCACCACTTCGGATAAATAACTGAAATGCTACAAACATAAAAAAAAAAAAAAAAATCTGGGTGAATGTCATAAATGAGGAGGCTGTTTGGGAGTTTTGTGATGTGCGGTCTGACCTGGTCTCCAGTGGAACATTGCTATTCAGCACCCAGCTGTCCTGGAGCTGGACTGACTCGGGGGTGGTTGGCCCATCCCCGGTGCCTGGGGCGGGGGCGTGGATGGGGTTGCGCCCTCCCCTCAGGGTGTTTCTGTTCAGGCTATTGGCAGAGTGGTGGGATAAGGTCTGGGGGTTGTGTGGAGGAGGCAGAGGGGGTCGCAGCGTCGTCTGACTGTGGTGATTTGCCGCCCCTGCGAGAGAAGAACAGAGAGGAGATTAGGGGCCGTACGGCGAGGCAAGCTACACTGCATTTTGAAATCAGGCTGCTTGCTTTGCACACACGATTCAAGATCACAGATAATTTCACAAGTACATTTCAGACTCTCTCTCCCTCTCTTTCTCTCTCTCTCTCGCTGCTAAATTGGCAGATGTATTAAATCGAAATCAATACAATGACCATCACATTTTCCACATTCAGCAAGCTTTTTTCAAGCTTTCATTCGGTATTCTCAACCCATTTTGCAAGTCTCACTTTCACTGTTTCCTCCTTGTTTTCCTCTCTGAAGCTGAGAGGCATGTGTGCGTGCATGTGTGCTTGTGTGTGTGTGTGTGTGTGTGTGTGTGTGTGAACGGTATTAGAGCACTCAGCAGCGTGTGCCCTCATATCCTGCTCTGAGACTTGGGGGAACTTGTCAGTTAGAAACCAATACCAGCCCTCCCAACACAGAGCTAATGGACTGCTGAGTGAGAGCGCTGAAAAACAAGTCTAGATGAGTCAGACAGGAGCACCCATTCACACATCAGCTCTCACTCACTCATTCCCTTGCTCTCGCTCTGCTTGTCTGTGCTCCTGGGTACAGTACATCTATGTGTGTGTGTGTATTCGCGCGTGCATGTTAAAAATCTTTCGGCTTGTCGAGCGTGTGCATGTGTGCAGATTTACAGAAAAGTCAATACGCTGCACTGTACAGAAGCACCTTGAGACACTTTCATACTTTCTCTCAGTGTTCTCACTGGGTATATAGTGTGCATGACAGTGAATGCAAGAAGGCAATGTACAGCAGCTTACAGAAAGGAAGGATCACACCGTCATGCCATAGGAAGTTGAAAAGCACTTCATGTGTCATATGTCAAACTGAGCTCCTTTTAACAGTGAGGAAGGCCTCCTGAATGGATTTATTCTGCTGTTCGTAACCCATGATAAGTCGTCAGTGTTACTTCTGGCTTTACAACATGGCTTTCCTTATCAAAACCACACAGTGGGCTTTGATCGTCGGTTTACACTTCTAAGTGCAGATTGCACTTGTGGAAGCAAGCACTGCCTTTGTCGTACTGATCAAAACATTGTGTGCAAACGCATGTGCACACACGCATGCGTGTTACATGGTAAAAATGCGGGCGAAGGAGAACAAATTGCCTTTACTTCACGGTGTAGTGTTACGCTCACATCCCTCCACCTCTCATGCCCTCACGACTGAGACAAGACAAGAAACACTCTGGGTGGGACAGAGAGGTGCTGGATATGTCTTGCTCTCCCATCCTGTCCCCGCTTAGAAATCGTTCAGTCGCCGGGATACCTCGGAGGCGCTGGCAGGACCATCTGTGTAAACATGACAACAAATGCCAGACACCCAGATTAATGATGTGAGGGTCAGCCCTGCACACCAAACCTGCCCACCGCTTTAATGGACCTGCCCGCATCCCTGTCGGCAAACGGATGTCAGCTGGTCCAGGCCCATTATTTTAAACCTGTTTTTTGCTCTTAATGGCAGATGCAGGGTGTGCTCTGTACGTAATGGAATTGAAATAAATCTAGTTGGGGTATCTGAAGCAAGGTGACTGCGCATTTGTTTTGTTGATTGCAAAGTTGTGCAGGAATCCTACAGGTATGGTGGAACTGTGAAATATCGCGTAATCGAAACGGCTGAAAGAATGGAAAAGGTGATTCAGTCCGCTACCAGTTCTACGACCGATCATGCAACGTGCACATCTTGCACATACATAGGCTGCTTAGACAGAGCTAAGCAACTCAGGATAAATTATCTGAATAAAACAAGCTTAGGTATTTGCAGATTTATTTATAATGATGATATGAAATTATATATTTTTATTTGCATAAACCTGACCCACCCTCCACCCACCTGAACTCCACCAACAAGATTTTTTTTTGACCCACACCTGCAGGTGCCGCGAGTTAAACTGCAGGCTCCGAAAAATTTGAGTCAACCTGCGCATCTTTGTATGCACATGTGCCCCCCCCCAAAAAAAGACATGCAAAATTGGTCACACCAAATGTTGTCATTTCAGCCACCATTTTAGTGTGTCACATCTGGGTCCATAGGTATCGCACATATTTGTCCATCATTTTGCCTCAGTCTCCCTTCTACTTGGTCAAGTGTTTCATGAATCCTGCTGGAGAGAGTGGAAAAATATTCCTTCAGGTCTTGTTTATGTGTTTGTTGGTCCTCTTAGAAGAGTCGAACCATGGATTGTAGGGATTGTTTTGAGATCCATAATCTTTCCAGATTATGTATGAGAGACATTTGTCTCCTCAGCAGGGGTTGTTAACTTTGGGATGGCAAGATCCCACTAATCACATACTTTGTCCATGTTTAAAACTGATTTGATGACTTGGAATACCCAATTTCAGTGATAATGTATCCCCACTATGCCTTCCACGCCCACCAGAGGAACGCACATCCAGGGAGAGGTACACTACCCAATCTTGCATTAACAACCTCTCTAAAGGTCAATTTATGAATTTATCAGTGTTCCAAGAATTAGTGTTATGGAGTTCTGCGGAGGGTCTATGAAGGGCCCCCATGCTTCTTGTAAAAAATAAAACTCTGAAGAGGATTCTGCAAATGCCACAGTCAATTTTAAGGTTATGACAGGTTTATGGCTATTATGTTTGTAAGAGGGAAGTAGTGCACATTACATTACTGGCCAACTCAAGCAAGCTGATAGACAGGAAGGAAAAAAAAGACAACACCGAGGAGTGAAAGAAATAAACTGATGAGCCAAAACATTATGACCACTCACAGGTGAACCAAATAGCATCGATCATCTACAAACAAGGGCACATGTCAAGGTCTTGGTAGATTAGATGGTAAATGAACAATCAGTTTTCATAGTCAACATGTTGGACGCAGGAGAAATGGGCAGGAGTAAAGACCCCGAGCACTTTGACAAGGGCCAAATTGTTATGGCCAGATGACTGGGTCAGAGCATCTCTGAAACGACAAGGCTTGTGGGGTGCTCCGGGTCAGCAGAGGTGAGTAGCTACAGACAGTGGTCTGAGGAGAGAGAAACTACAAACCGGCAACAAGGTGTTGGGCAACCAAGGCTCATCGATGTGCGAGGGCAATAAAGGCTATCCTGTTTGGTCCAGACCGACAGAGGGTCTACTATGGCACACGTCACAGAACATTTTTATGCTGGTTACAGGAGGAATGTGTCACAACACACATTGCATCACACCCTGCTGCGTATGGGGCTGCATAGCCGCTGACCAGTCAGAATGCCCATGATGGACCCCTGTTCATGACCCCTGTCCATCATTGAAAGTGCCAACAATGGGCACGTGAGTGTTTGAACTGGATCATGGAGCAGTCCAAGAAGGTCGCCTGCTCCAATGAGTCCCATTTTCTTTTAGATCACTTGGATGGCGGTGTACATGTGGGCCGTTTACCAGGGGAAGTGATGGCACCAGGATGCACTATGGAAAAATGACAAGCCAGTCGAGGGAGTATGATGCTCTGGGCAATGTTCTGCTGGGACACCCTGGGTCCGGCCATTAGTGTGGACATCGATTTGACACATGCTACCTACCTAAACATAGTTGATTTCTATGCATTGGTCTTTCTTCTTTTTTTTAATTTTTGTTTTGTTTTGAAAGTTTTGTTTTGTTTTGACTCGATTGATAATGTATAAAAAAGGGATAGGACCAGAAAAGTTCTTTACTTCATCCTACGCCCTTTTCGAACATGGACTAGTTATTACTTGTGTTGTTACAGAGAGTTTGCAAAATATGTTCACTGTCATTTCCATTTGTTTTTGTATTCTTTCTATATATTTTATTGTTATTTTAACATGTTTGAAATAAAATCATTCATTCATTCATCGTTGCAGACCAGGTACATCCCTTCATGGCAGTGGTATTCCCTGATGGCAGTGGCCCTTTCAGCAGGATAATTTGCCCTGCCACACTGCACACAAATTGGGAATGGTTTGAGGAACATGATGAAGAGTTCACAAGGTGTTGCCCTAGCCTCAAAATTCTCCAGATCTCAACCTGATTGAGTGTCTGTGGGATGTGCTGGACCGACAAGTCCGATCCACAGTGGCTCCACCTCGCAACTCACAGGATTTGAAGGATTTTCTGCGAATGTTTTGGTGCCAGATAGCAGAGGACCCCTTCAGGGGTCTTGTAGAGTCCATGCCTCAGTGGGTCGGCATTGTTTTAGCGGCACACTGAGGACCAACAGCATATTAGGCAGGTGGTTATAACGTTTTGGCTCATCAGTGTATAGACATCTCTACGACCCCTCCACAGGCGATCATAAAGATGTTCAGATGTGCATTTATTCATGGCAGGAGATTAGGACAGCGTAGCTCGAGATTTGTTAAAAAACAAATTAGAAAATAAAAATTCATCACAGGTCCGTCTCATAATAGTGATTTAGTTTTTGATATTCAAGTAATCAGTCAGTCAAGAAATCCATGTCTGTATCTTCAAACTCCCATTCGAGGATCGTCCGCAGTGGCTGTATCTCTTCTGCAACTGCTGATAAACCACAACTCAATTGGGATTATATTTTAATATGTTAGGACGACAGGATTTACAAAAGGTGGTCACCACACTGTCAGTACATCGGGGTGTCATGTAAGAAAAGAGGGATGGGTTAGTGAGCAGCAGAGAAGGTGAAGTTGTGAATGGGAAATGTAGTGCTTGAGCATGTAGGTGTGACAGGGGCGGAGCTGGGGTCATCACACACTGTTTCCACATCCACATATACACAGAGCCAAATATCAAACTTTGTAGCAATTGTACCTATGCTGCCTCACCCTTGCATCTTAACTACTTTTCCTGCCGGTCTGCCCTTCTTTCTCCCTGCTTCATTGCCCCCCCCCCAGAAGTGTGTTTAGTGCAGAAACAGTGCTGTGTGCTCCCGCTCAACTCCAGCTGTAATGGCGACCATCAGAGAGGTGACCTGATTCCTCTGTGCTGTTACTGAGACGCAGGTGTCATCCACATGGCCCCTGAAGAAACAGCTGCTCGCGAAAGCAGAGAAGAGGAAGGGAGGAGGAGAAGAGGGAGGGAGGTGGAGAGACCTGACCTCCACTACGTGGGGCAGACGCAAAACATCTGTCGGCGCGTGTGGAGACACTCTCGGGAGAGGGGCAGACATATGCACATGCACATACAGTCCTTGTAGTTAAAACATGAACATCAACACACAAACACCTGCATTGCACACAGTGACTTAGATACTGAACTAATGTTTCATTTGCTCCACTCAGAAAGCCCCCCCCTGCCAACACACACACATCCACATCTGATATTGCCGTGTTGGTGTTGTTCCTATGACATCATAATTAATGTTGCTCCATTACAACGGACCAATCGGGTATTGTGCTGTCGTGCCTTTGTGACTTGAGGTAAAAGACGGTTGTGGGATTAACTTGTGGGTTAGCTATCGATTAGGTTATGGTTAGCCATTGGTTAAGGTTAGGGTAAGGTACGTGGGCGGCATGGTAGCACAGTGGTTAGCACTGTCACCTCACAGCAAGAAGGTCCTGGCTTCAAACCCTGGGGGTCATCCCAGGTCGTCCTCTGTGTGGAGTTTGCATATCCTCCTCGTGTCTGCGGTGGGTTTTTTCCGGGTGCTCCGGTTTGCCCCACCATAAAAAAAAAGAAAAACTGCTAGCTACACAGCTAGGATGGGTTAAATGCTGGACGTAATTTCCCTATGGGGATCAACAAAGTACCTAAAAAGGAAAATAAATAAATAAATGAAATAAAATAATAAAAAAAGAGTTAGCTTAAGGTTAGCTATCGGTTAAGGTTAGGGTAAGGCAAGTGTTCTTTACTTCATCCTACGCCGTTTTCGAACATGGTCAGTAATTTTCGACCATGTTTGAAAATAACCTTATAGGGTAAGGTAACCCACTTACCTTACCCTATAAGGTTAGGGTAAGGTAAATGTTCTTTACATGGTCGAAAATTACCTTATAGGGTAAAGTTACCCACTTACCTTACCTTATAAGGTTAGGGTAAGGTAAGTGTTCTTTACTTCATCCTATGCCCTTTTCAAACATGGTCCAATTATGACTTGTGTTGTTACAGAGTTTGCAAAATAGGTTCACTGTTATTTCCAGGTGTTCTTGTATTCCTGCCTGTGTATTTTATTTTGCTATTTTAGCATGTTCGAAATAAAATCAATCTGAAAATCTGAAGTGTTAGGTTAAGGTTATGTTAGGTAAGCTTTGGTATTTTTTCAGTCTTCTTCCTCATGTCGCAAAGGCACGACCTCACAACAATGTGATTGGTCCGTTGCAATGATGAGCCTGGAGCAACATTAATTATGTCGTAGGAACAACACCAACATGGCGATATAAGATTGTGCTCAAATTCAGACTATTTTTTTTAATTTTGAGCATTGAATCAGGTATCAGGATCAATTTATTTGTCATTTCATTGAATGTACTACGTACGCATAAGAAACGAAATTCCGTTTCCACCAACCCACAGCAGTGCAACACAAAAGACAAAAACACATATCCAAAAACATCACCACCAAAAACATAAAACCAGCCGACAACACAGTCCAAAAACTCCACCGTCCAGAGAACGAACGCCAGTCAGGATGACTGTCGGAACTGCCGGTTCCTAGCAGGCTAGCAGTTATCTTAGCCTGCCCCGCTTCCGCGCCCCGTCAGACCGCCCTCGGTGTCCCCTCTTGCGGCGCAGCTCCAGGCAAGGCCGTGGTCCCCGGGCCCATCGGATACCGCAGACCAGGCAGCCCCAGCCGATCCAACGCCAGCTCTCCAGCCAGAAACCTTTAGACACACCTCCCCCGCACTCCAGTACAATAACACGGCACAGTCGACGCTAGGCGAGGCCGTCGCCAGACCGCCTCGGTGCTTCCTCTCGGGCGGGGCTGTGGGCTAGCAGTTAGCTTAGCCTGCCACGCTTCCGCGTACCATCAAACCGCCCTCGGTGTTTCCTCCTCGGACCAGCAGACCAGGCTCTCTCAGCCGATCCAGCGCCAGCTCTCCCAGCCAAGAGAAATCGACGAACAAAATATAAACTTCACACGATGACACAAACTTAAACGTAGACATTGACAAAAAGACACTGCGTAATCGGTACTGGGTGCGGCCGCTGCAAACGGCAGCACGCCCCGGCGCCGCCATCTTCCCACACCGGAAGAAAATTGCTTCTCCCCCGCTTTCATCTTCCGTTTTCATTTGCAACCGTTTGTTGCCTTTGTTGATCTGAAAAGCGTTTTGAGACAAACCTCTTAATAAATTGACTTGATTTAGACCGCAGCTGTAAACACGAACTAGCTGTGACAACACCCTATCTGCATAAATACCTCTATTCAGCCTTAGCGCACCAACAACCACTACACACAACAACCAAAGACCACACAAAATAACAGCATAAGAACAGAAACTCACGAGAACACAAACTCACGTGGACAGGTGACTGCATCGTACGCACGAACGCACGCACACGTGCACATAAAACCTTACCTATATGCACATTTAAAGTACTGCGCTTTCATGCTCATACATCGCGCCGTCTCTCCCATTTCAAAACTACCTAAAAAAATTGCATGCATTTTTTCTTATGTCCTCTTTTCCTCTATAAATATTGAACAGTGATCCATTCAAATTCAGATGAATTATATATGTCACCTTCGATGGAAGAAAAATACATGGCTTTTTTTAGGCCTAGTTTCTCATGAACTGCTGTGCCCTTTATGTGAGAGCGTGTGTGTATGTGTGTGCGTTCTACAACTTGCTTGTCCAAGCTACACCACTGAAGACCAAGAGCGTCTTTAGGCAGTCCAAGTGCTTGACTATCACTGGATTATTTGCCATTAGAAACAGAATGCATACTGTATTTCGTTTATGTGTGTGATATTTGGATGTATGTGCCTCTACAGCCTTCATGATGTTGAGCTGAATGTAAACTAAAAATGAAACAAGACACAAACATCAAAAAACTGTTTCCCTCTCTCTTAAAAGTTTTAAAAAAGGGGCCTGGGGGAAAAATCAATAAAAAGCTGCAAAATATTTATGATCAGATATTTTTTTTGTGTTTGCTACGGCGCAGTAAGAAATGTACTCTCATTTTGACTTCAAATACCAAAATATTTTCTTTAGAGCTCGTCAGGTCTCCCTGAGAATCGAGGCTAAACAACCATTTCGGTTCAGCTTAAACAAACAAAACAAATATAACACTGGAGTAGTGTAGAAAACAGCACATTATATTGCCCACAGAAAACCAGCAACACAAATCTGTCTTAGCAATGAAACACAGGTAGGACGAGTCAAGGAGGAGGCTGGACATGATAAGTCTGCATATTCAATAACGGAAGAAGGGAAGATAGGGGACTTCGGCTTCGTTAGAAGAATTGTCCAGTCGCCACAGGACAGTCTGCAAGTAGGCTAATAGGAACAGCGTTTTCACCAGGAACCCACTCTGATAAAATACAAAACACGCAGAGAGGAAATAGAGCAATTAGGAAGCAGCCATGCAGATCACGCTTAATCCACTTTTATCTTTTTCTTTCTTTCCCTCGCTCGCTCTCGTTTCTCACCTTATCTCTCGCGCTCACATCTTTACAACACTATAAAGTAAACAAGGGTCGAGTAAAGATTTTGTCAGCGTCTTTGTATTTTGTTTTCACAGTCGCCAGAAAGGACTCAGAGCCTCCTCGCTGCTGTTGAAGTCTGACCCAGTTTGAGCCAGCCGGTGTCTCCTGTGACTGGAGAGGGGAGTAGATGTAGCTGGTGAGTTTGGCCCAGGCTAATCCCCGTAAATTCATCATGCTAGCCAGCACGGATGAGCACCATCCAACAGAAGAGCATTAGCCTGTCTGCTAACCTGCCTCGCCACAAAAACACACGGTGCATGCACACAGCAGTGAGAGGCAGGGGCTCGCTACACCATATTAATCTCACAGTGTGTGTGTGTCTGCCTACACGCATGTGTGTGTGTGTGTGTGTGTGTGTTCTTGTGCACGGCCATGTGGTCCACTGGCAACAGAAATCATCCGAGGCAGTTTGTTTTCCAGACCCGGATGGGCAAACTGTTTATTGACATTTTCTGTGGTTAACGCAGAAAGTCGCAGGGTAGAGTGCGTGCATTTATGTTTGCGCATGTGTGCGTGGTTGTGTGCATGTGAGAGAGGATCAGGAAGAGACCAGAACTGCTCATTCAGCACATAAAAAGAGACCATCCCAGGACTCGGCTCGAGTGCCCTTCCCGCTCTTACCGTCTCCTCTCTTTCTGTCTTTCAATCTTTCTCTCTGCCACCTCTTCCTCTAATTTCTTTACCTTCCGACCTACATTGCTACAGCATCTATCCTTTTGTGTAAGATTTTAAAAAAAAATCTATAATGATACCCGTTATTCTTGGTCGGGCACCTATTGTCCAAGCTAATTGTTATGCTCCCTGTGCTTTAAGATGCCGTTCCCGTGGGCATGATATGTTCTGTCTGCCTCAGTATGTCACAGGCCTCTCGTTTGTCATTCCTCTCGCACCTGGAGGCTGAAAACAATGGAAGAAGAGCTTGAGGTGAAACCAAGACACACAGTCTCGCATACAGACAGGCGGCATGCATGCACACAAAGCCAAAACCATGCACTCAAGCACACACACTAAGTGTACATGCATGCACGCACACACATGAGGACATGTTGGGTTATTTGTGTAAAAACATGCCAGAATTCGTAACGCAAACACTTAAAAAAGACAAACACACAGAAAATACATGCACATGTACAGACACACACACACACACACACACACACACACACATACATGTACACACTGCCTCTGCCTTGGCTACTCATCTCTGTCTAATTAGGAGGCAGTAATCCGCTAGAGAAGAGTCATCAAATTCAGCCAAAACAGCCTTCATAAACACATATACATGCACACACGCAAACCCACGTATGCACACACACACATGCTTGCGCACATGAATAATCCCATTGCTACAACAAAATCACACTTACATAAAATGGGTTCAATGCAGAGGATGGATGTTGTTGTACGCTTGCTCACGATGACAAATAAAGTGCGCTTCTTTCTTTAAGGAGAATAACATTAGTGCTGGAAAAGGGAGTGTGTCTTTGTTGTATGTTTGTTTCTGCAGATTTGTTTCAACACACTTATTAAACATTCAGCACTTCGGTAGCAACTTGAGGTGACTTCCCTGGCAGGAGCTAGCTCGCCACTTTAGAAGGGGGTTTGGGATAAAAATAGCTTCGCGTTCCCCATGCATAATGAATGACCAGAGACAGCACTAACGCTAGCTCTTTCCAGGAGCGATCTGCTACGCTCCGTTTGGCCATCTCAGCTCTCCCAGTGTTCCGGGGGAGTTTTCCCAGACAGGTGCTCAGAGCCAGACAGTATTCCCATGTAAACATTCGTGGACCCAATTCCCAGCCAATCCCCGCCGATGACGTTTCGTTCTCGTTCACCTGTCACGCCTCACTAGTGACACAAGTCAAGTCTGTCCACCTGTTAGCTGAAGTAATGCTGGGACTTCTTTACACAAAAAACACACACCACGCACAGACCCAGACACACACACAAACACAAACACACAGCTTGCTACTTCCTGAGGATTATCTCACTGTGGCCAGTTTCTGCCTGGCTTGGTAAGTCTCATTTCCTGCCCAGCGTTCACTCTCTACAGGACCACACGCAAACACACACACACACACACACACACACACACACACACACACACACACACACACACACACATGCACACGCACACACACACATTTCTGCATAGACACCACTCACTCGTGCATGCTCTCACATATGTGCATGGATTCACTTACATGCATACTAGTTGTACATGTGTGTGGGATTTTTTTTCTTCCACACAGACCCTGCTCCGTTAACGTCCAATATAGCAGCATGTGTTTACGCTGCGCCAGATTGCCACTTTAAAGTCATTTAGGTGGATTTTAACGGATGCCCAAAGCCAAGGGCTGTCTCTGCACCCATTAGATCTTCTGCCCTGGCTCGGAGATACGGCAATTTGCAATTTTATTTCCATGTTATTCCCCCTCCATCCAAATCTCCCTCCGTCTCTCTTTCCCTCTCAGCTTGCCCTCCCTATTATCCACTTTTACTATTTCCCCGCGTCTTTGACTTCCGCTGTCTCTTCTCTGCGTCTTTGTCTGTGTTTGTCAGTTGGCATGCTTTGTATTTTTTGTTTTCGTTTCCATGCAAGATGTCTCATTAAAGAACACCACAAGTCAAAATGTGACTTTCTCCGTCTCTGCCCTCCATCTCCCTCTTTGGGTCTCTCTTGCTCTGCTGCTCTGTCTGTCTCGCTCTTCCTTTCTCTCTTTATGTCTGCGTATACGGCTGAGTCTAAAAGAGGCCCGAAATAGGAAAGCGCGTGTATACATGAATGAGAAGAGAGAGAAAGAGAGCGAGAGAGCGTGCATGCCTGCAAGCCACACTCTCCCTCTCTGCCTGCATCTGCCATTAGGGTGTCCGTGGCAGAGTGAATTTATTTGCTGTGCGGTTACCGGGCCAATGATTGATGTTGCCCCAGCAAACAGTAAACCAATTAGAAGCCCGATGTAACGTCATTTTAAAAGCCTCCTAATCACGTTGCTCTTGAACCTGGGACCCGGGCCTTCCCTAATGAAGATTTATACTGGATCAAAGGAGAGCCTAACGCCATTAACAATAGATTGTATTCCACCAAAAATCACATTAGGACTTCTCTACCCACACCCCCCTCCCCTTACCCCAACCCTCTGCTAAATATATCTGCTGATTACCACTGCAAATGCACAGAGGAATGGGAGAGAGAGAGAGAGAGAGAGAGAGAGAGAGAGAGAGAGAGAGAGAGAGAGAGAGAGAGAGAGAGAGAGAGAGAGAGAGAGAGAGAGAGAGAGAGAGAGAGAGAGGTGGAGAGAGGGGGGCAGAGTGAGACAGGTAAGGGGTAGTAGTGGTAGTGGATGGGTGCAAAACAAAGAGACAGGTGGGAGAGAGAGGGGAAATATAGAAATAGAAATAGATGGCAACAAAGGAAGAAAGAGATTGATTGAGAGAGAAAAAGTTGGCTCGGAGTTTCTAATTGCTGAAAATGAATGTGAATGCTAACAAATAAACTCATCGCTGAGAAATGTGTGTGTGTGTGTGTGTGTGTGTGAGAAATACAGTTGTAAGATTCACACAGACCCTCTTGACAAACTAGTAAGGGTCCAGTAATGACAGAGAGGCTTGAACCATTGAGGCTAGTAGGATGCTACAGTGATCATACTGCCAAACCTTAAATAATAATTTAACTCCCAATAAATTCTATTTTACGGAGGTTTATCAATATTGAAAAATAAGTTCATACACACTATCACACCCAATCTAGTTTTGCCCTTTGTTTCTCAGCGATTGTTTATAGGGATTGCGGACGATAAGCCCATTTTACATCAAGCACTTTTTTTTTTTTTTGCTCAATTTATTTGCATGTCAGCAAAATAATTAAAAATGTATTACAGAATTGAACCACACACAAACAACGCGAAATTCTACCCTGCAAAAACGTGACATTTATCTTATTCGCAACGGTGTTGATTTTACCCCACTCCTACCCCCCCTGAAAGAATGGGTTCAACCGCTCACAGGGTCATTTGGCTCCCTGTACCATGCCCCGGTCTTCTCAAATTGGGGGGGGGGGGGGGCAGCGTCTCTGAAACATGCTGCAACTGGCTCCCTGCCATCGTGAAGTTCTGCCTGCAGCAGCCATGGTGCAGGTTGAGCTCTTGAATTAGACGGTGAAATGCCCCATGTGCCCCCCCTCCCCCCGCCTCTCCAAGACTGGATGCACCCCAGATTCTTTTCTTTTCTCATTTGTTAGAATTAGTACGAGCAAGTCATTTTCACCAGATGATGATGAATCCGTGGCGTAAAACCTTCCTGGGATTCTGGATGAAGTGTTCTGGATTCGCATCGATGTGAACAGTTTTGATGCGACGACTTCCCCTCTGAATCTTTGCCATTTTCATGTTATTTATTTGCCATGTGCTTAAGGTCTTGAAATGTGTAACTTGTAACTCAAAATACCCCGCTGAAACCACCATGCAACTCACATTACATAATAACATCTTATTGCTTTTAATTCCTCTAAAATTGATAGAGCGATGACAAAAGCAGTTTATGTAACTGACCAACCTATTCTGGACCCCCCTTTTCTCCCCAACTGTACTTGTACTTGGCCAATTACCCAACTCTTCCGAGCCGTCCCGGTCGCTGCTCCACCCCCTCTGCCGATCTGGGGAGGGCTGCAGACTACCACATGCCTCCTCCAATACATGTGGAGTCACCAGCCGCTTCTTTTCACCTGACAGTGAGGCGTTTCGCCAGGGGGACGTAACACGTGGGAGGATCATGCTATCCCCCCCAGTTCCCCCTCCCCCCTGAACAGGCGCCCTGAGGAGCGTCAACCAGAGGAGACGCTAGTGCAGCAACCAGGACACATACCCAAATCCGGCTTCCCACACCGCAGACACAGCCAATTGTGTCTGTAGGGACGCCTGGCCAAGCCAGAGGTAACATGGGGATTCGAACCGACGATCCCCATGTTGGTAGGCAACGGAATAGACCACTACGCTACCCGGACACCCATGATCAACATTCTTATTGATTGTCTATTGATATATGTGTTAATGCTCTTACAACAGAAATTTATTCCTCCCTCTAGATTTACTTTCGAGTATTGTAAGACATCATGATTTCAAAGTCACTCATCTCAAAGTATCTGTCCATTGTGAGTTTCCCAGTAGCTGCAAATGTGGTGGATTACAGTTGCCTCTTTTAGTAATCTGATTACTGCCATTCCATTGTAATCTCTTACTCCTCAAACTTGCCATCGGAATAGAATCAAATTCCCATTGAGAGGCTTGTAATAAGAAACCCCTGACAACAGTTTACAGATACAGCCGGGGCCGTGACGCTAAGGACCAAACACGAAGCACAGACTAATTGGAATCGATACGGGGAAATGAACACGTGAGCGGTAACGCAGCGGCAAAGTTGATGGATCATGAATGGATGCCCAGACAAATGAATGAAAGGATGTATGGATGGATGGACACCTCTCTTACCCGCGGTGGAGGGCTGGGCTCGGAGCAGGTATGAGTCGTCTGGGCGGGGCGCGGAGTTTTTCTCCAGCAGCGGCACCTGACACTCCCTGATCGGCGGAGACGGGCCAGGTGAGGGGTGGTGGGGGGCGGAGGAGGACGACGGGAGAGACGGAGGGAGCAGGGAGGAGGAGGAGGTCGGAGGGAGGGGGCGACCTGAGAATGGAGGGAAAGAGAACCAGAGAGAGAGAGACAGGGAGGGAGGGTTAGACAAATGGATGGCAATGATAGACAGTGATACAGGCCACAGGAATGTAAAGTGGCTCGGACACAAAAAAAGCGGCGATTCTGGGATTATTCCAACTACTGGACACCGCAACTCATTAAGAAGAGATGCCAAGACTACACACACTCAAACAATTTTTTTTCTTAAAGGTTTCTCCCAAGGCCACTGAATACAAAACACACACACACAAACAAAATATTTTTGCGAGGAGCTACAACCCGTGCATTGCAGCCCTTTACCTTGGCAAGCGTGTCACCACAAAGAAGAGAGTCTGGTAAATCTAAAAAACAGACCTTGAGAACCCGTAACTTCCACACATTTAAGTGGATAAAATATGGACAAACACACTTATGATCCATGGCCCCAGATGCCGAGGCAGAAGTGTGCAAGTCCTGTTACACACAGTACGCTTGCTGAACCGAGACTATATTACAGCTCTATTTTCAAAAAGAATCATTCTGAAAACGGCTGAGCTTTTTTTTTTTCCCCAGCTACTATCAACTATCAATAATTAGCAGGATTAGATTGGGATCAAATTGTTTAAGTGTATCTACTACCGACTATTGTTGTGTTAAAGCTACAATCCTAAATATTTACTCACCACTACATTTAAGTGGCGACTTGGAAGAAACATCTTTTCATTGTTAACAAGCAGATGTAGCATCCAAAGCTCTGAAAACATCTTTAGCAACAGATGCTACAACATCAGTAGATACAATTCAGACTTTAAACATGTGGTTTTTTGTACTGGAGAGGTGGAGGAGGTGCTGACACAACAGTAGTGGTGACTGTTTGGTTTTGAAAGGATCCCAACGATGTGGAATGGTCAAAGACCAACATAGTTACTGATACCAGCGATCTACCATCTTCAAGACTGGCTTTAAATGCGCTAATTCAGCTCTCCAGTAAAATGTCTAAGAATGAACTGCTCAACGTATCTCTCCAAGATGGCGGCATGGTGGCCCAGTGGTTAGTGCTGTCGCCTCACAGCAAGAAGGTCCCGGGTTCAAAACCCGGGGTTGTCCAACCTTGGGGGGGGGGGGGGTCATCCTAGGTCGTCCTCTGTGTGGAGTTTGCATGTCTCCCCATGTCTGAGGTGGGTTTTCTCCGGGTGCTCCGGTTTCCCCCACCATCAAAAAGACATGCATGTTAGGGTTTGACTGAGCCCCTGACCGAGGCAATAGAAGAACTGGAGTTGGTCCCCGGGTGCTGCACGGAGGCTGCTCACTCCTCCTAGCTACACAGCTAGGATGGGTTAAATGAAGCGAATTGCCCCGGATTAATAAAGTAGTAAAATAAATGAAGATAGATGCAGGACGTTTGGCTAAACACAGACTTCATTGAATCACGACGTGGCGAGATCTGTGAAGACCTACATCCAAAATAGTTTTGACCTCTACCTCAACATGTGTGAGACAGAAGAAAGTTACAACCAAGGCTTTAAATAGGGGCGGCGCCATGGGACGCATGGACACAATCAGGCTGTCCCTGTACACCAGAGACAGAAGAGAGGGATGGAGTGAATTTACTCTGCTCTCCAAAGACTTGGAATCAAGGACAAAGAGAAATCTAATAAATTCTATTTAGAGACTGCTCATAATATGGAATAATTATGTCTGCCGTATTTGCCGCTCAGTCCATCAACAATGTGGCTATAATGGGGCCATTGAGTCCAGCCAATCCACCGAAGGACTCAGGTTATTACGACTACTAATTAGTTAGTCGACCGCAGATGCTTAGACACACCGATAATCACTTTTTTTTCTCTTGATGCCACAGCTAAAACGATAGCCCTGGGCGACAGCGTTGTGTTTTTCTCAGCAACAGCTTTGTCAATAAAAAAAAAAAAACAACTTTCATTTTCAATCTCAGGACATGTTGTCCTTCATCTCCAAAAGTCAAGATGTGACTAGAAAGTAAGTGGGTTAGCACCTCTGAAGTTAAAAAACACATCACCCCCGCCTCCCCTTTTTCGCAACTGAAAAGTTTATAAGGAAAAAAGTCTTTTATGGTAAGACTTTCATTCCTCTTGCTTTCTTTTTCATCTTTTGTAAAAAAAAAAAAGTATCTGTAGGGACAGCGACAGAGGGAAAAGAAAGAGCTGCGAGACCTTGAGGAAAAACAAGAATAAAGCGCTGAATATTCACATTGTCTTCATCACGGTATTTGTCCTCCTCTTTTCTTAGCTGTATCCAGAGATCTTCAGAATACAAATGTGGTGCCATTGAAATGCTCTGTAACGCAGGCCCTGGAGGGTCTGATGACTGCATTCCCCTTGCCAACACACAAGACACACAAATGTATTGACAGATACCACAGTGTCCGATAGGGCCATGAGGCTATGATAGATGGGTGACTTTTACAGGCAACAGTACAATATTGACAGGCAACAGTGCAATACTGCTCGCAGCCTGGATAAGAACTGGTAACTTGGGGTGTGGGTGTTGGGGGGGTTGATCAAATGAGATATCTTATCAGCTTTTAAGAAACAAAGCAAAACTTAATCGTCCATTTGGCGTCAAATTTGTTACAGAAGAGCTACACTTTAAGCCAGGGCGCCATTGCAACGATGTAGCGATGTACATGAGAAAGACAGCGGCAGATTCATGCCTCCTTTGATCCAACTTGAAGCTTTGGATCATGGAAACCAGAGCTACGATTGATCCACATCCCATGTTAAGTACACCCCAGAGACACATCAGCCTTATCTCGTGCTCAGGTATGTGTGTGTATTTTTATATTTTTGTGTGTGTACGTGTATTTGTGCGTGTGTGTGTGTGTGTACATATATGCCTATATAAATGCATGTGTGTCTGTGCATGTATGACTCCCAGCATTAACAGTTGTGTTTTACAGATAAGTACTGTATTTAAATTCGGTCTGTTGGGGTTTCAGTGTCCCCGTGGAGGGTACACGTTGTGTGCGTGCTTGTGTGTGTATGCACGTGTGCATGTGTACCCAGCCAATCTCATCAGAGCAAACAAGAGAGAAATGGATAAACAATGGCAAAGCAAACACTGTGGCCAACAGGAGAGAGGAAGAGAAGGGTGGTTGGAAAAAAAAGACAAAAGAGAGAGGGGCGACAGAGAGAGAGACAGCACAATCAAGTGGGTAACCTGCGGAACAGAGATCAGAAAGAAAGGAACGGAGGGTGGAGCTAAGAGGAGCTATGAGCTGACAAAATCTTTTGCCAATACAAAAAAGGGAGAAAAAGGCAATAGAGAAGGGTAATTAGGAGGATCTGTCGAGATAAGAAGGGTATGAACACAGGGAAAAAAGCATTGTCATGTCGGGTGCTGTTGAAAGGAGGAGGCAACTGCAGGAGTAATGCTCAGGGGCCATTTATTCTGGAAAACTCTATAGCTTACAAGTTACGGTCATGTCAAGCAACAATGCCGTCTTATCTGAACTTCCTGACTACAGTAGCCAGTATATATCACCTTTGAGAACAATGCATTTCTAAACTATCTCTTAGAATAATCCAGTGCATAACACCCTTTCCTCCCCGCTAGGCCTGCATGATATTGGAAAAAACAGAATGTGATATTTTTTTTCCTGCGATACATATTGCGATATGAAAAAAAATATATAAATGAATTTTCACCGGAAAACTTGAATAGCTCTATTTGGAAAGAGCTAATCATTCCAGAACGGTGATTTTGTAGGGGAGGTGTTGGGAAATTGTGAAAAGTGAGCGAGGCCTTTTTTCCTCTGTCTGTATGGGAAGAGGAGGAGATGGAGCCAGACAGATGATGCGGAGTGACGACTGAGAATAGTGATACGCTGATCGGCTCTGACGTCAACTGAATCTGCATTTACGCACAATCATCCACCTGCCACCCACCCAAGTGAGTTATTTTTTCCGATTTAGAGGCCCGCACCCGATCACACGTTATCATTATTTCTCAGTGGGATGTATGTAAACGTGATGATATGGTAACATATTACGTCAAGTCTGAGACGCCAGTTTTGTGGCTATCATATACTACATACAGCACTTCGCAGCTGTTGCATATGACATACCCAGCACTTGACACGTATGTCATGGTTAAATATTTCACCAAATTGATCCCACATGGAACTTTTCTACCCTCCCTTTTTTTTTTTGGATTGTAATTCTCCTTTTTTTTTAAATTTTCTCTCGGTTCTTTTTTACCTCCATTGCTGCTTAAGACAAATAGACGCTGCGAACGGCGCAATGAGAGTCTAGTCTGCTAATTTGTGCCTGACGAAAAACAACGCTTAAAATATGCTCATATTTTAGAAATGTAATTAATATTTTCCTCATTAATCATTATTTCACCCACCCGCAACCAGTCCACTATTAACTAGAATGTTAATTTTTATGACTCAGTCGATCCCATATATAACTGCAATCCGTTTATCCCTAGTCGAGAAGTGGACAAACACGTCGATGTGTCATTTGTCCAAACGGAGCAAGAAATGACAAAGTTCTAAGCATTAAATCAGAGTGAATTGTTATATCGTTCTTTTGTAGATTAGTCATGGAAAACGAGAACTGTGCAAGTTTTCCTTTTGTGTCAAGCAGCAAAAAGATGTAGCATGAGGTGTCTGAGTTAATTTGCCTTAACTCACATCGCACGTCCTGCGATTGACTATTGTGCATGCGCACATCGTGATGATGATGCTGAAACGATATATCGTGCAGCCCTACTCCCCACTATTCAAAACTCTGGTAGCATTTTGGGGGACTCCTCAGACACACTGGCCATCAGAGTTTCTCTTGAGGAGTCAGAGCAGAGGGCATGTAAAGAGGTCTGTAAACTTGGATGTGACTGAGGAGTGGGCAGGATCTCTGGCTGGCTGTTGTCCGAAGGCCCACTGTCAGGTTCGGTGCTTGGAGGGCAGCTTAAACGGTCTTCAAAATCCCCACATTTAGGCAGGGGATGGTGCTGAGTTGTTGAGGGAAGTCACACCATGTGTTTCTCCACACGACACCAGTGCACTTGACCATCCTCAGCTTGCACTCTGTAAGACAGGGGATCTGTGATATCAAAAATTTCTCCAGGCACACATTATGAACCTGGAACTGCCTCATGGTGTCTTGACCTTTCTCTGCAGCTCTCTGCTGTTTTTTGTTGCATGTCTGATCCAAGGTCTGGATGTAGAATGTCCAAAGCTGTTGTCAAGCGGCGGCCCATCAACATTTCAGCTGGATTCTTCTGGGTCACTGGGTGAGGTGTGGTATGCTGTGTTAGCAGAAACCTGGAAGGTGTGTTGGCCAGTCTCCCTGAACAATTCTTCCTACACATTCCTAAGTTGTCTGTACCATACGCTCAGATTGCCCATTGGGTGATGGGTGATATGGAGCAGTGGTGTCATGTCTGATGCTATTTTGTTGCATTAATCTCTTGAATTCAGCTGAGGTGAATGCTGTGCCTTGTCAGAAACAACCAAATCTGGGAGACCATGGGTTGCCATTAGCTTGCGTAATGTGGTTATCACAGCTGAGGAAGACACGGAGCTCACCGGCTCAACCTCTAACCACTGTGAGTATGAATCCACCATAATGAGGGAGACCTTCCCATGAAAAGGGCCTGCAAAATTGATATGCAGATAAACTCCACTCTCAGGGGTGCGCGGGGGCCTTGTGTGGAGCATGCCATGACTGCTGACACATTGAACACCTCATCACTATTTCCTCCACTTGGGCATCCATACCTGGCCACCTGTCATAACTACGGGCAAGGCCCTTCATATGGACAATTCCAGGGTGGGCATCATGTAGTAAGGTGAGCACTTCCTTCTGCACCTGTTCTGGGATCCTGACCATATTTCTCCACAGCACACAGTTCTTGTGGACAAACATTTCATGATGCCGCACAAGGAATGGACTGAAACATTTTTCACTGTCACCATCAGGCCACCCATTCATGAGCCACTGTAAAACTTGTGACAAAACAGGATCTTTTGCAGTTGGTGCTATAATTTGATCAGCATTGAGAGGCACATCCGGAACTTCCTCCAACAGCAAAACCTTGAGTGGTGATGGAGTCTCTGTGAAAGCAGCTGGGAGTGGCAAACGGCTCAGGGCATCAGCATTGGCCACCTTCTTTCTCGGGCGATAGCAAAGCTCATATTGGTAAGCCGAAATAATCAAACTCCAAAGCAACATGCAGGAAGACAAGACTTATGGCACAGGCTTTGAGTGATGCAGCAAGCCCAGCAGTGGCTTGTGATTTGTGTAGACAACAAATGACCAGCCAAACAGGTACTGGTGGAATTTTCTCACAGCAAAAATGACAGCAAGCACCTCTTTGTCAATTAGTTCCATATCTCAAGGTTTGTGAAGCTCACAGGTGCTTTGCAGCCATCTGGCTGAACATGGCTCAGTAGGGCCCCAAGCCCATGAGGAGAGACGTTGCAGACCAGCACTAGAGGCTGGGTTTTATTATGATTCACCAGAACATCATCAGTCTGGAATAACTGCTTTGCCTTCATATACGCAGTTTCATGTTATCTGGTCCACTTCCAAGATGCTGATTGATCCAGTAAGCAATGCAGTGGCTCTAGCACAGCTACCTTATTGCGAAGGAAACAATACAAGGTGCACCCTGTATGGCAGCCACCTTTTCATTTGTTGTTCTGGTTCCATCTTTATCTATGCGCAATCACAAAAAACTCAAATTCTGGAGCTGCAAAGAAGCATTTCTCTTTCTGCAGCCTCAGCCCAGCCTCAGAGAAACGTTGATGCACCTCATCGAGATGCTGATCATATTCGTTCTGTGTATGACCTGTATGTCATCAAGGTAAGGTTGGACCCCAGGATTGCCAGCTAACAGGGTGTCCATCAAGCATTGGAAAATGGCCACCGCTGTCGACACTCCTAATTGCAATCACAGGGCACGAAACAATCCATGGTGCGTGCTTATTGTCAGTGACTCAGCTGCCTTCTCGTCCACAATAAGCTGTTGATATACCTGTTTTAAATCTTATTGGGAAAAACAGTCCCACATGCCAGTTTTGCAAAAAAGCTCATTACCAGTGGGGAGGGAGTACACATCAGGCCTGACAGCTGTGTATACAGTGCAGCAGTAGTCACCACCACAGAGTCTCAGTGAGCTTTCTTTTTTCACCACTGGCACAATAGGAGTTGCCTACCTTGAATGTAAAAACAGCTTGCTCTACTGGGAGGTCCAAGGTCTCGTCCAACTTTGCACACAATGCAAAAGGAACTATGGGAGCTTTAAAAAACTTGGGCGTCACACTTGGGTCCACTTCAGTTGACACTGGTGGGCCCCTGCAAAAACTTCAGCATGTTTCTTTTAGGATACTGAGCAAGGAGTGATGATGAACCTGGTAAACTCCAGTGACATCTGTGCCAGAGCACTGAACCATCATGTCCAAGCAGGCTTGTTCCATGGCCCTGGATGACCAAGAAAAGAAGGGCATGTTTTGCCCCATGGTACTCTACATCAATAATAACCTTGACCAGTGTGCTCAGTGGTGCACTTGACCACTGTCTTGGGACTCAACCCCCACTCATTACCTGGGGCGGGTATCTGTAGGCCAGAAGCGGTGAAAAGTGTCCTCACTGATCAGGACACAGGCAGCGTCCGAGTTCACTTCCATATTGAGTTTCTTTTCATTAAGTAACTAGCGTAGAAAGGCACTTTCTTGTGGTGACAGCTCCCATAACACAACATATATTCTCCTTCAATGTCACCATGGATGTCATCACCCTGTTGGGGTTGCACCGCCACGACATTTGTCACTGAAAAAGATGCGTTTGCACATGACTTTGACAGCCACCACATTTGTAGCTGAAAAAGTGTGTTTGCACGTGACTTTGACATGCAGGCTCGGGCAATGTGCCACCTCTCTTTGCATTAATGGCAGACTGCTGTGCTAAATTTACAAGAAGAAAAGCTATGCGTTCCGCCACAGCAAAAACAGGGCTCAAACCCTTCCTGCTCATCATTTGTAGGGTTTTTGCCCTGTCTTTGCTGTTGCGAAGTCAGGTGTTCCCTCAGGGTGTAGCATATGCACATCTGCAGATGGAGTCTCAGCTGCAAGGGCCTTTTCTTCAGCCATTTGAAAAGTCAGATCACATTCAGCCAGTAGGCGGTGCTGTAGGTTAACATCGAGGACACCGCAAACCACGCTTTCACGGAGCATGTTTTCAAGCTGATCGGCATCCACAATATACAGAGAGCTCCTTCAACTCTGCAAGGTAACTAGCAATGGATTGCTCTGGTTTCTGTTTGCAGTTGTGAAAATGAAAGCATTGCGCAAGGGGAGATGGCGGAGGATTACAGTGCTCGAGCAGACTAGCAACAACGTCCTTATAAACCACTTGTGTAGGCAGCCGCAGTGCAAGCAGAGACTGCAAAGTGGAATATGTAACTGGCCCACAGACGCAAAGTAAGACTGCTCTTTTCTTGTTATGTTGCTCGATACCATTTGCCACAAAAAAAAACATTCAAATCTTTCAGAATACTCCTGCCAGGAATTTCCTTTCTCCTCTGAAAACTCTTCAAAGTGGCCATGGTAGAAGAAAAAAAGAAAGAAAGCACTTTGCCTTTTTAAACTGGAGCTAGGCAGGCAGCAGCGCTGATTCAGTCAAACTGACAGAACTGTCCATTGAAGGGAACATGCACCGCGCCTTTGCTTCACGATAATTTAAGAAGCATCAAGCAGTCCGCTTTGTCGCCAGTGTTATGTGGGGCGCCATTGAAAGAAGGAGACAACTTGCAGGAGTAATGCGCCGGAATCGCTTACTCTGGAAAACTGGATAGCTTACAAGTTACGTTCATGTCAAGCAACAATGCAGTCTTATCTGAACTTCCTGACTGGTGCCCGGTATATATCACCTTTTAGAACAATCCAACAATCCAATACAAAACAGGAATGAAGAGATAAAGAGGGAAGAAAGCCATGGATGGAAAAAAAGAGAAACAAACTAAAGAACCCAATTGATCTAAATGGATCAATTGCTCATCTCAAATGATGGTGGGAAGTGCTCTGGCTATTTGCATATTCCACAAAACCTATAATTAGGCTATAGGTGACAGCTAGCAAGGTAAATTGTGGGTGCGTGAGAGTGCAAACATAAATGTGGGTGTGTGTTTGCACACCCTTAAGTTTTTATTAGTTCTTTCGAATGTTTATTTCGAGTGTGTGTCTGTACGTTCACGTGTGTGAGTGCCTGTGCGTGCACACAAGATATGTGAATGAGAGTGTTGGTTATTAATATTTTAAATCACTTTAATTACAAAAAAGGGAAAAAAATTGTACGAGTTGGCCAAAAGCAATTAAGGGAACTTTAATCTCTTTGGCAATTATGCTGTGGGGCATCCTTAACTCAGTCATTTCTTCCCGCTACATTTCTAGAAAGGTCAGTGGAAATTGCTTTATGTTATTAGAACAAAGACTTGGCAATGAGCTCACGTGGTTCTCCTGATGATTTGTTCATTGCCATCCTTCAGCGGCGTCCCCCTTCACCTGTATCCATCGCTCACCCCTTCACTCTCTCAGCCTATCAATCTCACTCTCGAGTGTTGATTAGTGTGAAAAATAAGTATTGTAAAGGGGGAAATTTTCAGTCATAACACTGGAGCATCGTGTTAAAGGCTAGAGCAAAAAGCTTTTTTAACGAGCTAATTTTTCACCACAAGGTCAAAAGCACAATTATTTCGAGTTCGTTGTGTGAGTGTGCGAGTGTTGGGCGACTGTCTAAGCCTTCACTGAGGCTATGCGGCAGTATGGACGTGTTGCATCACTCTCATGATGAGGCTTGCATAATCTATTGTTTGTTTATACAAAGCCATCCTGTGGTGGGAAATGGCATTAACATTCAGGCATAATTCTGACTGCTGATTGTCCAATGACCCTGCAGAGAATCCCCCGACCCCTCCCTCTTCTCCTCTCCAGTTTCTGTTCCCCTTCTCTCAGTTCCTGACACCTCTCCTCGCTCTGTCCTTGCCTCTATTTCCATCCCTCTGTCTCCTCGCATTGCTCTGCCCATCCGTCCACCCATCTGGTGGAGGTGAGGAGTGGTAGGCCGAGGAGAGCGGAGCGGAGCGAGGGATGGAGCGACAGCTGGAGCCTAGTCAGATAGGGAGAGACAAATTACCCCTCTAACGAGAGCCATTCATCATCTTTTCATTCCTCCCTTCTTTCGTCCATTCCTTCCTCCATGCCACAATATGAGATGCAGACACACCTGGATATTTCAAACACAACCGCAAAAACAACACAACACTGATAACAGCCGATCAGAGTGCGCGTCTCTTAAGCCTCCTACAGACTGTGCGATTTTAGCAATACGATGTTTATTGCAAGCCACGCTGTGCAATATGGATTGAATAAACTTGGGCACGTTTGGTGTATGTAGACTGTACGATAACACCTACTGAATCACAGGCTACGATGCAAGCCCATAAACACGTCATCAGCGTGCGTGCCGCATCACCGCGCGTAATCAAGCTACACCGCTGGTAGAGCAACATGACGCCAAGCAGGAATCGAGTCCTTTCAATAGCTCGTTTTGTTGCTCGTTTGTTAGCTTGTTTTAGCTCGTTTTGTTGAATCCATTGCATTTGGGTCACAGATGCCAACAGTCTGTTTGTGTTTAGCGCCAGCAAAGATTCTGCGTTGCGTTGATCAGTGCGTCATTTCGTGCCGCATTTCTATTGGTTGGTTAGTAGACGTAGGTCATAGCAACAGCTGTCACACTGTGAGATGGTCATCCTAAATTTCTGACACTGCCAGACTTCTGTCCCAGGTTATCTTCGGTCGCAAGACCGTTATAACGGCCGTCTTTGAACCCGTCTCACAGCGCGATGTAGGACCGCCGTTTTGGAGCCACGGCCAAAGATATTGCCACGTTTAGTCATCTTTCGTCTGAGACAGCTCAAATCGCACAGTCTGTAGGACATGAGGCCGTAAAAGCTCTGACCATGGGACTCGACACCGTTAGGTCAGTTGTGTGTAAAGTTGCCAGGTTCGCGGTGCTAACTGCGTCAGTGAGAACTTCTATTGAGATGACAGCAAGAGAGGAAGCTATGACAAGGAAACAGAAGGAGAGGGAGGACAGAAAATGAATGAATGAGGGATGCAAGAGAAAGAGAGAGGGAAAGAAGAGAAAGGAAGATAAAGAAAGCGGTACACCCATGCTGGCTCATGCAGAGACTCATTACCATGGCTGCTGTCAGCACAGATGTTGGACTGAGGGGGTGCTGTCAGTCAGTGCTTGAATATATGTGTGTGTCTTTGTGTCAGTGTGCATGTGTGCACGCATATACTATATGTGTGTGTGTGAATCTGAATACATGATCGTGATCTGACAGTGATCTGAGGGCTATTTAGTGCTGACAGCTGTTGACACAATAGGCCCCCTTTCTCTCTTTATCTATACAGTGCAGTCTGTCTCTTCCATCTCCATCATCCCTCTCTCTACCACTTCCTGCCTGCCTACCGCCCTTTTCTGAAGCCCTCGCCTCCTTTTTCCTCTCCCATCCACCCCTTTTTTTAATATTTTGCATAACACATGACTACAACAAAACACACACCTGTTGGTGTGCACATACATGTGCGCTTGTGTGGATTCTGTGTGTGTGTGTGTGTGTGTGTGTGTGTGTGTGTGTGTGTGTGTGTGTTTGAGCGTGTGAGAGATTAATCTAATCATCCTGAACATGAGAAGAAAACTTCATGTTTGGTTACATCAAACATGTTCCGCTGGACTGATCCCTGTCCATTCCTCCTGTAATCTGCCCCTATCACAGAAAATGAGGGATAAAATGGGTGTATGAGCAGTTTCGCCAGGGAGACGTAGCGTGTTGGAAGATCACACTATTCCCCCCCAGTTCCCCCTCCCCCCTGAACAGGCGCCCCAACCCACCAGGACACATACCCACATCCGGCTTCCCACCCGTAGACACGGCCAATTGTGTCTTTAGGGACGCCCGACTAAGCCAGAGGTAACACGGGGATTGGAACAGGCGATGCCCATGTTGGTAGGCAACGAAATAGACTGCTATGCTACCCTGACGCCTCTTAGGATAGCACAGTTACATGGATTTATAAGATATATAAAAAGAAAATGGGCGGCATGGTGGCACAGTGGTTCACGCGGTCGCCTCACACTAAGAAGGTCCTGGGTTCGAGCCCCGGGGTAGTCCAACCTTGGGGGTCGTCCGGGGTTGTCCTCCGTGTGGAGTTTGCATGTTCTCCCCATGTCTGTGGGTTTCCTCTGGGGGCTCTGGTTTCCTCCCACAGTCCAAAGACATGTAGGTCAGGTGAATTGGCCATACTAAATTGTCCCTGGGTGTGAATGTGTGTGTGTCGTCCCTGTGATGGCCTGGCAGCCTGTCCAGGGTGTCTCCCCGCCTGCCGCCCAATGACTGCTGGGATAGGCTCCAGCATCCCCGTGACCCTGACAGCAGGATGAGCGGTTTGGATAATGGATGGATGGAAAACAGGTGTAAAGAAGGAGAGATGGTCAGAGGATTTAACAGAGGTGTTTAAATTAAAGTTGTGTTTTTACAGCATAAGGAGACGACTGTATTCCTCGCTCTCTTCTACATCGTTCTGTTTTGATGTGGAACTTGGGTGTCTGGCTCCTTCCCCTGTCCTAGAGCGCTCCTCATCCTCCACTCCCCCTCTTCCGTCTCTCTGCATCACTCTTTCGCTGCAGGACCGAAGGGGCCCGCAGCGGAGACGGACAGTCCTCCAAACACAAACAACCTGCGGCTGAGGATCAAGCCACATTTCCAGCGGAGGGAGGTGTGCGATCAAGCTTCACACAACACAACTTGTTCTCTTCTGCATTCCTCTAATATATCCGTTTATTTTCGACATGTATTTCTAAGACTGTGACAAGAAGTGCTTGTGGATGTCTTGAGGATGAAAAAAATGCGCGGGTCATCTATACATGGAGATGGCTTTGAAAATTGATTTCTTTTTTTTCTTTTTCCAAGAAAAAGAAAAAGAAAACATAAAAGAGATAGAAAAACCTTAGACCATGGCCTTGTTCAATCTTTTCAACTGCAAACAAAAAGCCCATCTCCTTTGAAAGACGGCACTGAAATGCTGCAAGGCCATACAGGAAGAACAGGTTCTGATGAATATTCTCCCGTTTAGGGAGCCTAAAACAACGTCCTGCAGATAAGAGTAATAGAGACAAATTAAATGCTCACATTTATCGAACATTAAAGGCAGATGCCCGGTGAACTGAATCCCAATTATTCATATTCTCTCTCTCTCTCCCTCCCTCTCTCTCCTCTTCTGCTTTGAACCACCCATACCTCTTCAGACCGTCAGGGACAGCTCTGCTTTTTCTGTCCCCAAAGTCAAGACTAAACATAGAGAGCCAGCTTTCAGTTTCGCTGTGCCGCATATCTGGAACAAACTCATGAAAAGCTGCAGGTGTGTCGCTGCGCCGCAGCTCTCGGCTCCTCCAAACCGGGGCCAGAGACCTTCCTGTTTGCCGCCGCCTTCTAGAAGCTCTGATTATGGTCTTACGCCACGCTGTAACTTTTACTCCCCCGTTTTATCTGTCTTAGCTCGTCTCCCTCCCATCTTTTTGTTTGTGTTTAAGTGCCTTTTTGTTGCCTCGTGTTGCTTTTACCTTCGGTCTTACTGCCTGTCACGTTTTATGTGAAGCGTTTTGAATTGCCTCGTCGCTGACATGTGCTACTCAAATAAATTCGCCTTGCCTCGTCTAAGACACCTGACAGAGATGTAGCGCAGAAATAAAAGTTATAACAAAATAACCCCAATAAAAGTGACCTTGATTACAAAGACGACAGCAGTGTGGACACAGAAAGTGTGCATGGGCCTCCTGCAATGTAGAAACCCGAAACGCTGTATGCATGCGAGGCGAGCGCCAGCGTATGTTGGCAAGATCCCGCCATATGGTTCAGGAGGTCATCCCTCACTCCTCTCCCCCCTCAAGTGGCTGTTTATCATTTAGAGGAGAGCAGCGATGAGAAGAGACGCAAAACTGACATGAAGCGAAACACTCGACCCCCTCAACCCCGACACGCACGTGGGGTCTAGCGGCTATCTGAGTGCCGTCGCTGAAATATACCACCCTATGGTTGGCAGGTGTGCGTCTGGCTGCTGTGAGTCGGTGCGAGTGTGTGTGTTTCCTTTCCTATACAAAGCATTACGATTCCACAGCGCACTTACGCTGTCCATTGTCAGTGATGTCCACTATGTGACTCGGGGCGGCCACGGAGGCTGCATTACCATATAAATTACATCCATGTTGTGGCGGCTGTTGTGGATTGATGGTATTGTTGTGGATTCTACACATTGGCCCCCTCATTGAAAAGAATCAGAATAAATAACTGCCTCTTCACTCCTGACTGGAAACACATGCACGGATATGGGCCTAGCCACACACACACATACACACCCACAAAGACACGTGCACACGCCCACACATGCAGATACACACACACACACACACACACACACACACACACACACACACACACACACACACACACACACACACACAATACATAAATGCTGACACACAGACATGCTCACACACACACACACACACACACACAAATACACATACATGAACACACACATGCAGAGCCACAGCCCCAGGTGCAGAGATAGACACCCATCTTTTTAGCCTACCAATGGCTGGCTTCTGTTCACACCGAATAAGTTTAAGGATCTCTAAACCCCTTTTTCTAACAATATGGAAGCGCCCAGATCCGATGAAGTGGGCCTTTTTATGAGGGTTTTCGATAATATTGTGACGTCAATAAAGAGCAAAATTATATGGGGGGGGGGGGGGGAGTAATCTGAAACTTCACGGGAAGACTATCAAAGTAGGGCAGAAATAATAAAATATAGGTAAGATATTCTTGTGCAAAATGAAATAAGGAAATTAACAACCACAACTATGCAAAACAAAGTCAGTTCCCACCAAACCGCTGATGCTTAAGCTTAAATAGTCCAAAACAGTATTACTCCATTACTTCCAATGTTATTGCATCCTGTTTGAGGGCAATAATAGCCCTTAACATTTATTTATTACATTTATGGGCTTTTCTTAAAAAAAAATCCATATCAGAAAGCAAGTGTTTACACAGTTGGCAGTGTTTTTGTAATACCAGCAAAGTATATTACATTTTTTTTACATGACAGCCCTTGGTTCAGGTTGAGAGTGTGTCGTTGAAAAGCTGTTTATGGGGAAAGTACTTGTTTGCATCGCTTAGTAAAGATGCTAGCAAAACAAAAGGAACCTGTTCGCATCGTAGCAAAATCCCACTTGCATTCAAACTGCAGCAGGAGCTACCGTGTCTGGGTATTTGTTAGCTTGATTGGGGGATGCTTGTCAAATTAAAAAAAAAAATCACCACAGGAGAGCTTTTCCAGGAGTCCCCTATACTTCTGTTCCATTCATAAAAATACCATGTAGAAAGAGAAGACCAAACGATGCAGACTGCAACACAAAAAACTGCATCACCCAGTCACCCATTTTGAGGGAGAACTCCAGTTGCCAAGAACTGAATGCAAGGAGACACACACACACACACACACACAGACACACACACAGACACACACACACACACACGCAGGTGCACATACAAAACCAATGCAGCAGGACTCCATTGAACAGACTGCAATTGTTGGTTGCTATGACAAAAAGAGCAGAGAAGATGGCTGAAATAAAGAATGAAAAGGTTTTAACCCTTATACTGTTCGGGTCAAATGTGACCCGTTTTGACATTCGACAGCAGTTAAAACACCCTAAATGCCGTTCTTTTAGCCTGAAATTTGATTACTTTTTCCTAAAGTGACTCAAAATTGGCAAAAATCAAAATATTTGAAATATTTTTTCAGTCTGAATTAAATTAAGTTTTCTTTATTAATCGCCTTGGGGCAAATTCTGTTACTGCAAATTAACCCATCCCAGCTGTGATCTGTGTAGCTAGGAGCAGCGGGCTGCCACCTTTATGCTGCACCCGGAGACCAACTGCAGTTCTTGTCCCATTGCCTTGGTCAGGGACACAGACAGGAGTATAAACCCTAACATGCATGTTTCATTTTGATGGTGGGGCAAACCGGAGCACCCGGAGAAAACCCACCGCAGACATGGGGAGAACATGCAAAGTCCACATAGAAGACGACCTGGGATGACCGCCCCCAAGGTTGGACAACTCCGGGGCTCGAACCCAGGACCTTCTTGCTGTGAGGTAACAGCGCTAACCACTCACTCGGCCACCATGTCGGTTTGTTAAAGGTGCTACAAATCTTTGGACAACGATGCTGTTTCGGGTCAAATTTGACCCCTATCTATTGAAATGGATTTTAGCTCCACCAGTGTGGGTCAAATCAAGGAAAATGGCGGTTTTGGGGAATCTTGAAACTGTACCTGCCATGTCTGTGTATAGTTTATATGGCGGCCCTGTGAGGCTGAACAAGCCCGAGCTGCCACCTGCTCTGATTGCAACAAGGGGGGAGACATCTTGTCTTCCGAGTTTGCTTTCACCCATGACACCACAGTTGTCTCGTATATGCAAAAGAGGAACAAGAATGTCATCGTTATGAGCACAGTACATAAGGTTGCAGAGGTCAGGGATTGGGAGGACAGAAAACCAGCCATCATCCTTGACTACAATGCCAACACAGGAGCGGAAGAGCAGAGCAGCCCACTGACCTCTGGCCATATTCCATAATATCATTGACATATTGACCTACAACGCCTTTGTTATATGGAGTGAGCTGAACCCTACCTGGAGGGCAAGCAAGAGGACCTGGAGGAGGTTCCTTTTTAGAGGAGTTTGGAAAGGCCCTTCTGACTCCTTTTATGCAAAGGCCACACAACCTCCCCTGCACAGCAGCCTCAGCAGCACTGGTGAGGGCAGTGCAGCGATCTGAAGCTGGCCCCGATCAACAACAAGTCTCACAAGAAGCCACCACCAAGGGGCAGAAGAGAAGGTGATGCAACTCCTGTCTGGCCAAAAAAGACTGCAAAAGAGGGGCCGCTTGCTGCAAATGTGGGATACACATATGTAAGGTTTCCTACCACTGCTTTGAATGCAAAGACTAGTTTGCAATTAGCAAATTTTTTTTGTTTTGTGTGTTGTTTAAATGTTAATGCTGAATTAATAGTTATAATTAGTAGTTATGAGGATTTTTGCCTATGATAAAGCAGTGAGGACAGTGTTTGATGCTGGCTATAAATGGATGTATGATGAACCCCACAGTTCCAGAATGTTCTTGCTAATTTCAGTTTCAATAAAATATATTTAAATCCTCCACACTGTGTTGTTTTCATGTCTTAGGTAAAATAGGACATGACACTGTGTGATAGTAGATGCTTGTTCTCCATAAATGAGTGATGTAAAACCTAAAAAAATACACTCTCCCTGCTCTCTAAAATATTAAATAAGAATGACCCACCCATTTATGAATGCCAGATAGGCTTTTTATACATTCTACATAGATCTGTGGTTCAAAAGTTGGTACAGACACTTGTTATGAGGGGATTCTTTGGCCGGGTCAAAACTGACCCAGTCCTTACTGTAAAGGTATAGAATATGAGCAGTATGGAAGGGTTAAGGGAGAGGAGAGAACCGAGGGAGGATGTGCCGTGAAAGAAAAAAAGGAAATGGTAAGTGATCCGGATTTGTTTGGAGCACAGATCTTCCAGTTAGTGACCTTGTGTAGACAGAGATAGCGTACCGCATTGTAATCTCATGAATAAACTACATTTCAAAGGAGCGTTCCGTGAGGTGATGTATTATTTGGTGCTTTTGTATGTGTGAGTGTGTGTGTGAATGTGTTTGAGTGAGTGTGCGGTGCTGAGTCAGCAATGCCTCTTTTGACGATTAGGCACATGAGCATGCACACACCCGCACGCACTCATACGTACACCTGCTGTACAGATACCCCCATGCACTGGGATGGGATCAGGCAAGACGGTACGCATGCACAGCTACTGGGTAATGACAGCACCGAGGCCTGTTGCTGAGAGGATCCCTGTTCTCTTTGAAGGCGGAGTGCATTCTGCAGCCTGCTGCTCTATTTATAGAGGCAGAAAATGGAGGAAAAAAAGAAAGAAAGATGGAGAACTCAATAACACAATCGACCACAATACATTCCCTCCATCTCGCTTACCCCGAGACACTGAGCTCTCTGAAGGTGAGCAATCCGGAGCATCTATCGTCTCTCTTGGCCTTCCTGGCCTCACATAAGAAGGGGCCTATGTGTATGTGTGTGTGTGTGTGTGTGTGTGTGTGTGTGTGTGTTTGCATACGTGGGGAGATGGATGAGTGGTGTGGAGCGATGGAAGATTGCCATGCATGTGTGAGCCCTTTGAAGTTGCGACTGCTTTGGTCATGGATGGCTGAGTGGATGTGTGTGTGTGTGTGTGTGTGTGTGTGTGTGTGTGTGTGTGTGTGTGTGTGTGTGTGTGTGTGTGTGTGTGTGTGTGCGTGCGTGTGCATGTGACCAGTGTGTGAGGGCCACCTCAGCAAATGACCTGTCTCAAGCACTTTATATGTGAAAAGGAAAATACGCAAACTTACATACACTCATAGATACACACACACACATACACGTGCACACACACATTCAATAAACACATGTATATAGTATTGTCAGTGTGCAAGTACAGGCAATCAATTGTCATACTGCCACACAATTAGCTCAACTTGCATCACCTGACCCACAGGAATAGGGAAGTCCCCGTGCTGATGGACCTGACATGCTTTTTCTGCACGTGGGTGTTAACATGAATGCGTGTGCACATTTTGCATAAACACTCCTGCAAACGTGATGCAACTCTCCAAGGCACAACCAGCAAACCCACTCCAATCGCAAACAGTGGAGCCCAGCCAAGCAGAGACAAAACACTGCACTAAGCACCGAAAGAGACAGAGAGCCGAGTCAAATGTTCACCATTTGGCCATTAGTCTCACCCTATCACTGTGAACTGCAGACCTTAGAGACAAATAATAAATGCTAATCTTTGTAGGATGAAGCTAAGTCAGTCATTTTAAGCTGAGGAGTGTTGAATGAGATTTTTAATTACTGCATGACCTGGGGTATATTAGCACATATTAATGAGGATCATTAACCTAGAGGTAACTAAGACCCCTCCTCCTTAACTACAACTGATAGCACCTCAGCTGCCTGATGCTAAAAGTCTGGTAGTGCATGTGTGCACACATATATGCATGTATTGAGTATCCATTTTAAAAATAAAAAAAATCTTTATTCACCCCGGGTAGTACACTGAGCATGTGTGCTCTTTTTTCAGCAACGCCCTGCACATTCACACTGTTGCACACATTCACACCTAGGACCTATCCAGCATGAGACGTAACAAATAAAGAATCTTGAATCTTAAATCTTCACTGGTGGCCACTGAGCAGCTCCGCTGGAGAAGTTGCTTGTTTGGGGGTTAAGTGCCTTGCTTTTGGGCACACATGTGAATGCATGTATGTGTGTTTATGTACACATCTATTCAAGTTAGCAAAGAAAGGCAGCACAGATGGCCTATTCTACCTTTTGTAGCGTGTCCTTGGAAAAAGTGAAAATGCGGAGTCAATCTCGTTTTACAACTAGAGAATTATACAGCTGAAAGCCTGAACTATAGGGCCCCAACTACCCCAGTGGTGAATGCAGAACCTTGATTTGTTACTTGCTTACGTACACTATATGGACAAAAGTATTGGGACACATGTCTTAACCATTGAATTCAGGTGTTTCATTCAGACCCATTGCCAGAGGTGAATAAAATCAAGCAGCTAGCCATGCAGTCTATATTTACAAACATTTTCACTGTCATAGGAAGCCACCTTTGCAATAAGTCAGTTCGTGACATTTCTTCCCTGCTGGATATTCCACGGTCAACTGTAAGTGGTATTATTGAAAAGTGGAAGCGTTTAGGAACAACAGCAACTCAGCCACGAAGTGGAAGACCACGTTAAGTCACACAGTGGGGTCAACGAGTGCTGAGGAGCATAGTGCGTAAAAGTCTCCAACGCTCTATTGACTCAATAACTGCAGCATTCCAAACTTCCTTTGGCATTAACATCAGCACAAAAACTGTGTGCCAGGAGCTTCATGGAATGGGTTTCCATGGCCGAGCAGCTGCATGCAAGCCTTACATCACCAAGCACAATGCCAAGTGTCGGACGGAGTGGTGTAGAGCACGCTTCCACTGGACTCTGAAGGAGTGGGAACATGTTCTGTGGACTGACGAATCACGCTTCTGTCTGGCAGTCTGATGGGCGAGTCTGGGTTTGGTGGATGGCAGGAGAACGTTACCTGCCTGACAGCATTGTGCAAGCTGTAAAGTTTGGTGGAGGCAGGATAATGGTATACTGGTTGTTTTTCAGGGGTTGGGCTAAGCCCCTTAGTTCCAGTGAAGGGAAATCTTAATGTGTCAGCATACCAACACATTTTGGACAATTCTATGCTTCCAACTTTGTGGGAACAGTTTGGGGAGGGCCTGTTTCTGTTCCAGCATGACTGTGTCCCAGTGTACAAAGCAAGGTCCATTAAGACATGGTTGGGTGAGTTTGGTGTGGAAGAACTTGACTGGCCCGCACAGAGCCCTGACCTCAACCCCATCAAACACCTTTGGGATGAACTAGAACGGAGATTGTGAGCCAGGTCTTCTCGTCCAACATCAGTGCCTGACCTCACAAAGGCTCTTCTGGATGAATGGGCAAAACTTCCCACAGACACACTCCAAAATCTTGTGGAAAGCCTCCCAGAAGAGTGGAAGCTGTTACAGCTGCAAAGGGGGGGATCAACTCCGTATTAATGCCTATGGATTTAGAATGGGATGTCATAAAAGCTCCTGTAGGTGTAATGGCCAGAGGTCCCAATACTTTTGTCCATATAGTGTATATCTGTGGCATATGAAGAACGTGCAGGTGCCATGGGGGGGGGGGGGGGATCACCTGGAGTCTCATTTATAAAACAGTGTGTAGGATCCTTACTAAAAGTGTACGTGTGCACAAAAGCCGAAAATGGCATGCGCCATACTGGTTCATACATTCTCCTGTCAAGTTTGTTTTTATAGGTCACAAATTTTGCGTGGGAAGTGGCGTACGCCTCTTTTAGGCTCCGTTTTGTGCGTATGCAACGGTTATAAATGAGACCCCTGGTCTTTTATGCACAGGCAGACAACCCCCCCCCCCCAAAAAAAGATTCTCACGAGGCAGAGAGGAGGTACCTGCACGGTACAGAGCAGAACAAGTGATTAGGGAATGCAAAGAAGCATTCAAATTGACATCGGCAAAGGTCAAAGTCATTTCAACGGATAAGAAGAGCATAAAAGAGGCGAGAAAAAAAATAAAGAGCAGCGCTGGTCTTCATGCATAAAAACTGCGGAGGGAAAGAGGGGGACCCATCCCTCAAATCCGGCAGTCCAAATGCCAGTTAGGCTATTGACGTCATCCATCTATCCATCCTTTTCTCTCACATCCATCCACATCCCTCTCCCCAACCACGTGTCTCAGCTCCGGTCTTGTAGTGCCATTAGGCTGCTGTCTCAGAGGTATAGCGGCGGACGCTTTTATCTCATAACGGAGGGCGGACCAGTCATATTCGGTTTATAACATTTGCCCATGTGCATACAAAATGCAGACAGACACATACACACACACACACACACACACACACACACACACACACACACACACACACACACACACACACACACACAGGTGCACATACAAAAACACATACGCGCGTGCACATTAGCTAAAACAATCTTGCACAAACACGCACACATGAATGCATAGCCCTTTATCTCAGTCTCTTTCCCTCTCTATGTCCACCTCTCTATCTCCATCTTTCCCCCTTTCCTCCCTCTCCATCTCTCTACCTTGTGTGTCTCAGCAGTTTATCCTTTCATCTTTACATAACCACGTAGTCCCTCGGTGGGGGTAAAAAAGAAGTTACTCCGCGCTCACGCAACACCAGTCAGCCCTTCAGCCCTGCTATCTATCCGCAGTGCCGCGGCGAGCTCGTCCACCTGGGCCCGCGTCCCGCTCCCAAACCCATCACGCTCGTGTCAATACACTGTCTGGAATAACAACGTCACCGCCACAATGAGGAAACAGCTGCCGCATGGGGCCAAATGTATTGGGTACAGAGCACACAATCGCGCAAAGCTTATGGGAACGATAAGGCCGACACCGCGGCGCGGCTCGAGCGCTATTCTCTCCTGTATCTAAAGAAAGAAAGAGAGCCATGTTCTTAAGGGGCCGGGTTGTTACGCACACAATGAAGCTGATCACTCGGAGCATTGTGCTATTCTCCGTCTGGCACTGGTTTGAAATAATGGGACATAATACTGCTCGCTGCCTGGCATTTATATCATATAATGGTGTGCCAGTAAGTGTAGCATGGTTGAATGCACCATATACTGTTTGCAAAGCATATAAATATAGACTATGGCAATTGGGATTGCAGCGCACATTATGCAGCGTGAGTGTGTCTGAGTGCTGTGTGTGTGTGTCTGTGTGCATTATACTGTGTGTGTGTTGAGCATCCTTCTACAGTACAGAGTGCGTTAATTGCCATTCCCAACGGTTGTCAAGAGTGAGCAAGACTCCACTGGGAAATCTCCACCTTCATTAGGATCTACTGATCATCACAGTGTTGCACCAAGAGAGGGCCTGCTCTCCTCTTTCATCACTATCTACTCCCTTTGCTCACCTCACACTCTCCCAATCCCCTCTTTTCTACAACCCCCCCTCCCCCCGTTTTACACTCAGCTTTTTTTTTCTTTCCTCAACTGGACATCACATTCTCTTTTATTTCCTTTTTACTTCAAGATTAGAGACCCCGTGTTTTTCGGCTAATTGGGGAAGTGTACAGTGCGGTCCGGTCCGGTCCGCTGGGCTGAAAGGACGGCAGAGATACAAGTTGCGATGTGCCGCAGAGTTGGAGAGCAGGACTTAGACTCAGACTACAGCACAACATGCTGCCATGTAACTCGCCCCCGCAGGTCCTAATGGCTTATGATTTTATTGCCTCCACTCTCATTCTTCAACATTTCTGTCGCTACCCCCCCGCCCCCACCGCCACCTCTCTCCATTTCCTTTCACCCCTCGTATCACTTCTCTTCTCCTCTCTCCTTTTCATTGCTATCTGCCATCCCTCCATCATTATCTCTGTTAATACTTCTCTCTGTCTGGTTCTCCTGTGCAAGTGGTTCTTGCCCTCAAGGATTAAGTTCGCAAGCACTCCATAGACCCCTACAGGCGTGTAATACACCCCCCTCCATTTCCTCCCTTGCAACCCACACATCCCTCAACTGCAGCCCTCCTCCGCTCTCCTCCTTTCTCTCTGTGGTGGATGAGAGAAGCCAGCTGGAGGAAACAGAGAGAAATGGGCCCAATTACAGCACTGGGAACTGAAAGTTGGCTAATTAACTCTAATTTGCTAACAAACTGCTTTTTCACCAAGAATCATCTCTCTCTGTCACATGGCATGCACATACCCACAAACCTGTGTGGCCGAGCACACCAAGGCACCGCCGTATACATGCACACAGCATGTAATGCATGTGTGCAAGCACATTTGCACACACGCGCATGCATACACACACACACACACACACATTGATACACAAACGTGCACAGGCGTACTTGCTCAGCTGTATTTACCGCAAGGGCAATATGTTGATTACGGCAGAGTGGCTGATTATTGCACAGTGACAGTAAAGGAAATAAATGTCTTTCATAGGGAGGCAACTTATCTCAGCAAGAGGGCTGCTATCAGTAGTCTATGGCACCAAATGACTTCGCTGGATCCAGCTAGGACAGACAAAACAACAACAACAACAACAACAACAACAACAAAACATAGAGCAGGAAGAGGAGGAAGGGAAAAGAATATAAAGAAGGGAGTGATTGCATGAATTAAGTAGGAAAACAGATGAGGAGATCACCAGATGGAAAAAGGGAGAACAGATGAATAAGCAAAGAGATAGATGGACTGGGTGGAGCGAATGAGCAAGAGAAGAGAGAGAGAGACAGACAGACAGACAGACACAGACAGAGAGAGAGAGAGACAGACAGACAGAGCGGGAGACGGAGAGAGAGAGAGAGAGACAGACAGAGAGTGCAACAGACAGAAAAGAAAGGGGGGGGGGATGACAAAGGAGTGACGAGATGGAGAGCAAGAGAAGAGGAGAAAGAGAGATTTCCCAGGTTGTGTTATGGGGCTGTGAAACAGTTTTCCCCCCACAACGGGGTAATGGTGGTTTGAGGCAAGAACAACAGCTTTATCTAGAGCAGAGATGCTATCTGGCGTACAGCACAGACACAGACGCAGACACAGGCACAGACACACACTTGCACACTCACA